>NC_074675.1:55703155-55800655 GCF_029448725.1 Salvelinus fontinalis
ACACTTAGAAAATCTGAAATATTGTCTGTATTCACAGGATCTGTGTCTTTCGATTCGTGTATGCTGTGTATTTTTACGAAATGTTTGATGATTAGTAGTTAGGTAAACACGTTGCTCATTGTAATTATTCTAGTCCATTTGTGATGGTGGGTGCAATTGTAAACTATGCCATCTACCTGAAATATGCACTTTTTTCTAACAAAACCTATCCCATACCATAAATATGTTATCAGACTGTCATCTAATGAGTTTTTTTGTTGGTTAGGGGCTATAAATATCTTAGTTTAGCCGAATTGGTGATGGCTACTGGTGTTGGTGGACAAATAAAAGATGGTGGATTATGCTAATGTGTTTTTAGGTAATAGAATGTACATCTTTACATATTGTGTCTTCCCTGTAAAAACATTTTAAAAATCGGAAATGTTGACTGGATTCACAAGATCTGTGTCTTTCATTAGCTGTATTGGACTTTAATGTGTGAAAGTTAAATATTTTAAAAAAATATTTTTTTTGAATTTCGCGGCACTGGTTTTTCAGTGGGGGGGGGGGGGGTGTGCCGCTAGCGCCACGCTGATCCTAGACAGGTAATGCAATCGCCGTGTTAGAATTCTAAAAATAACTTCATTACGACATCCAGCTTAGGTATAGCGAGAGAGTACCCAAAACCTGGGCGCAAAACTAATAGCACACATGTTCGACAGATATATGAAATAGCATCATAAAATGGGTCCTTCTTTTGATGATCTTCCATCAGAATGTTGTACAAGGGGTCCTTTGTCGGGAACAATCGTTGTTTGGATTTCGAATGTCCTCTTCTCCAGTCAATTAGCACGGAAAGCTAGCAAAGTAGCGCGAAGCTCTCCTTCCTGAACAAAGGCACACAACGCAACACGCCTAACGTCCCGAAAAAAATGTCAATAATCTAATAAAACTATATTGAAAAAACATACTTTACGATGATATTGTCACATTTATCAAATAAAATCAAAGCCGGAGATATTAGCCATCTATAATGACAGCTTTTCAGAAGGCAATACCCGGTCCCTTCTCGCGCCTTCCAGAAAACAGGAAATTGGGGTCACGTCATGCCAAGAGCTCTTATTCCACCTCAGATCAAGTTATACACTCCATTTCTTCTCTCACTGCCTGTTGACATCTAGTGGAAGGCGTATGAAGTGCATGTATACTAATACATATCACGTACATTTATAGGCAGGCCCTAGAACAGAGCATCGATTTCAGATTTTCCACTTCCTGTCAGGAAGTTTGCTGCAAAATGAGTTCTGTTTTACTCACAGATATAATTCAAACGGTTTAGAAACTAGAGAGTGTTTTCTATCCAATAGTAATAATAATATGCATATTGTACGAGCAAGAATTGAGTACGAGGCTGTTTGAAATGGGCACTTTTTATCCAGGCAACTCAATACTGCCCCTGCAAGCCCAAAGAAGTTAAGAAACAAATTCTAATTTTCAATGACGGCCTAGGAACAGTGGGTTAACTGCCTTGTTCAGGGGCAGAACGACAGATTTTTACCTTGTCAGCTCGCGGATTCTTTAACCACTAGGCTACCAGCCGCCCCTATTGCTCACCTTGCTCGCCTGAGGGTAGAGCTTATCTCATGATAAGCTGTAGACCACACTACCTACCAAGAGATTTTTTCATCTGTATTCTCCGTAGCTGTTAACCTGTCTAGGATCAGCGTGGGCGCTAGCGGCACCCCCCCCCCCCCCCCCCCCCACTGAAAAACCAGTGCCCGCGAAATTCAAAAAAATAAATTTTTTTAAATATTTAACTTTCACACATTAAAGTCCAATACAGCTAATGAAAGACACAGATCTTGTGAATCCAGTCAACATTTCCGATTTTTAAAATGTTTTACAGGGAAGACACAATATGTAAAGATGTACATCTATTACCTAAAAACACATTAGCATAATCCACCATCTTTTATTTGTCCACCAACACCAGTAGCCATCACCAATTCGGCTAAACTAAGATATTTATAGCCCCTAACCAACAAAAAAACTCATTAGATGACAGTCTGATAACATATTTATGGTATGGGATAGGTTTTGTTAGAAAAAAGTGCATATTTCAGGTAGATGGCATAGTTTACAATTGCACCCACCATCACAAATGGACTAGAATAATTACAATGAGCAACGTGTTTACCTAACTACTAATCATCAAACATTTCGTAAAATACACAGCATACACGAATCGAAAGACACAGATCCTGTGAATACAGACAATATTTCAGATTTTCTAAGTGTCTTACAGCGAAAACACAATAAATCGTTATATTAGCTTAGCACATAGCAATTAGCAGCCCAGCATTGATTCTAGCCAAAGTGAGCGATAAAAGTCAACATCGCCAAAAGATATTAATTTTTTTCACTAACCTTCTCAGAATTCTTCCGATGACACTCCTGTAACATCACATTACAACATGCATATACAGTTTGATCGAAAATGTTTATATTTAGCCACCAAAATCATGGTTAGACAATGTGAAATGTAGACAGGCTGGTCAGAAAATGTCCTTGCGCCACTTAGACAGTGATCTACTCTTATACATAAATACTCATAAACGTGACAAAAAAATATAGGGTGGACAGGGATTGATAGACAATTTAATTCTTAATACAATTGCGGAATTACATTTTTTAATTTATCCTTACTTTTCAATACAGTTTGCGCCAAGCGAAGCTACGTCAAAAAACATGGCGTCCTAAGCCACTAAAATGTTTCGACAGAAACACGATTTATCATAATAAAAATGTCCTACCTTGAGCTGTTCTTCCATCAGTATCTTGGGCAAAGGATCCTTTCTTGGGAGAAATCGTCTTTTGGTGGAAAGCTGTCCTCCATGCCATGTGGACATGTCAACTGCGTTCGGGATGAACTGAAAAGCGTGCCCAACTTTTCACATCGTTGCAAAAATAAATGTCCCAAAATCGCACTAAACGGATATAAATTGCTATAAAACGCTTTAAAATAACTACCTTATGATGTTTTTAACTCCTATAACGAGTGAAAAGATGACCGGAGAAATATAACAGGCTAAACTAACGCTTGGAACAGGTGCGCGCCGGGGTCCTCTAGGCTCATGACGCAGCTCCCAAAGAATGACTAGCTTCAGGGTTTTTTGATTTGTAGGGCCTGTGAACGCGCAATCGACCCCGTTGGAATCGTCATCACGTAAAGGCATCCAGGGGAAGACGTAAGAAGTGTCCGTATAGTCATAGCAACGACAGTGCCCTTTTAAATGACTTCAGAAGAGTGGCCAACATTTCTCAAATCTGACTCCATGTCAGGGAAATTGCTGTAGAATGGGCTCTGTTCCACTTAGAGACAAAATTTCAACTCCTATAGAAACTATAGACTGTTTTCTATCCAATAATAATAATAATATGCATATTGTACGATCAAGGATTTTGTGGGAAGCCGTTTAAAAAATTAGCCACATTAGCATAAATAGTCTAAACAGCGCCCCCATCCCCAACAGGTTAACATACCACCACAGACTGAGGCTGGCACTAAGACAGCATTGAATGAGCTGTATTCTCCGTAGCTGTTAACCTGTCTAGGACTAGGGTGCCGCTAGCGGCACTCCCCCCCACCCCCACTGAAAAGGCAGAGCCGCAAAATTCAAAAAAAATATTTTTTTAAAATATTTAACTTTCACACATTAAAGTCCAATACAGCTAATGAAAGACACAGATCTTGTGAATCCAGCCAACATGTCCGATTTTTAAAATGTTTTACAGGGAAGACACAATATGTAAAGATGTACATCTATTACCTAAAAACACATTAGCATAATCCACCATCTTTTATTTGTCCACCAACACCAGTAGCTATCACCAATTCGGCTAAACTAAGATATTTATAGCCCCTAACCAAGAAAAAAACTCATCAGATGACAGTCTGATAACATATTTATGGTATGGGATAGGTTTTGTTAGAAAAAAGTGCATATTTCAGGTAGATGGCATAGGTTACAATTGCACCCACCGTCACAAATGGACTAGAATAACTACATAGAGCAACGTGTTTACCTACTTACTAATCATCACACATTTCGTAAAAATACACAGCATACACTAATCGAAAGACACAGATCCTGTGAATACAGACAATATTTCAGATTTTCTAAGTGTCTTACAGCGAAAACACAATAAATCGTTATATTAGCATAGCACATGTGCAAACATTACCCCAGCATTAATTCTAGCCAAAGTGAGCGATAACGTAAACATCGCCAAAATATATTATTTTTTTCACTAACCTTCTCAGAATTCTTCAGATGACATCCCTGTAACATCACATTACAACATGCATATACAGTTTGTTCGAAAATGTGCATATTTAGCCACCAAAATCATGGTTAGACAATGGGGAAAGTAGCCCAGCTGGTGAGAAAATGTCCGTGCGCCATAATAGACAGTGATCTACTCGTATACATAAATACTCATAAACGTGACAAAAAAATATAGGGTGGACAGCGATTGATAGACAATTTAATTCTTAATACAATCGCGGAATTACATTTTTAAAATTATCCTCACTTTTCAATACAGTTTGCGCCAAGCGAAGCTACGTCAAAAAACATGGCGTCCTAAGCCACTAACATTTTTCGACAGAAACACGATTTATCATAATAAAAATGTCCTACTTTGAGCTGTTCTTCCATCAGTATCTTGGGCAAAGGATCCTTTCTTGGGTCTAATCGTCTTTTGGTGGAAAGCTGTCCTCTTGCCATGTGGAAATGGCAACTGCGTTCAGCATGAACTGGAAGCGTGCCCAGCGATTCACAGCGTTTCAGAAATAAATGTCCCAAAATCGCACTAAACGGATATAAATTGCTATAAAACGCTTTAAATTAACTACCTTATGATGTTTTTAACTCCTATAACGAGTCTTAACATGACCGGAGAAAGATTACTCCCAACACTAATGCTTGGAACAGGTGCGGGTCGGTGTCCTCCAGGCGCATGACGCAGCTCCAAAAGAGTGACTAGCTACAGGGTTTTTTAATTTATAGTGCCTGTGAACGCGCAATCGACCCCATTCAAATCGTCATCACGTAAAGGCATCCAGGGGAAGACGTAAGCAGTGTCCGTATACTCATAGCAATAACAGTGCCCTTTTAACTGACTCCAGATCAGGGGCCAAAATTTCTGAAATCTGACTCCATGTCAGGGAAATTGCTGTAGAATGGGTTCTGTTCCACTTAGAGACAAAATTTCAACTCCTATAGAAACTATAGACTGTTTTCTATCCAATAATAATAATAATATGCATATTGTACGATCAAGAATTTTGTAGGAAGCCGTTTCAAAAATTACACGATTACCATAAATAGTGACAACAGCGCCCCCAGCCTCAACAGGTTAACCCGGAAGCCAGTTACACCAATGTGTCGGAGGAAACACCTGGCGACTGTGTCAGAGTGTATTGCGCGCCGCCCACTACGGGAGTCGCTAGTGCGCGATGGGACAGGAACATCCCTGCCGCCCGGAAAACGCAGGGCCAGCTGCGACAGAGCCTGGACTCAAACCAGGATCTCTAGTGGCAGGATCTCTCCTTAGACCACTGCGTCACTTGGGAGGTTGTGTGCCTTGAATTCTAAATAAATCACAGACAGTGTCACCAGCAAAGCACCCCCTCACCATCACTCCTCCTCCTCCATGCTTCACAGTGTGAACCACACATGCGGAGATCATCTGTTCATCTACTCTGTGTCTCACAAAGACACGGCGGTTGGAACCAAAAATCTTACATTTGGACTCATCAGACCAAAGGACAGATTTCCACAGATCTAACGGTCTAATGTCCATTGCTCGTGTTTCTTGGCCCAAGCAAGTCTCTTCTTCTTATTGGTGTCCTTTAGTGGTGGTTTCCTTTCAGCAATTCGACCATGAAGGCCTGAGTCACACAGTCTCCTCTGAACAGTTGATGTTGAGATGTGTCTGTTGCTTGAACTCTGTGAATCATTTATTTGGGCTGCAATTTCTGAGGCTGGTAACTAATGAACTTATCCTCTGCAGCAGAGGTAACTCTGGGTCTTCCTTTCCTGTGTCAGCCCTCATGAGAGCCAGTTTCATCATAGTCCTTGACAATTTTTTGCGACTGCACTTGAAGAAACTTTCAAAGTTCTTGACATTTTCCATATTGACTGACCTTCATGTCTTAAAGTAATGATGGACTGTCGTTTCTCTTTGCTTAGTTGAGCTGTTAGCAATGTATGTTAATATTCAATAACACCAAAGCAATTCCGGGGGAGAAAAATAGGTTGATTCAGAGAGGACAAATCAAGACGTTATGCTGGGAGGTAGATGTTTAGTCTCCCCTGTCCTCAGCTATTCCCCCACTGAACAAAGGAACAGGATGCCAGTTATAACCCCCCCACCCTAGCCTTGGGTTGACCATTCTGAAGTCCTTGCAGTACAACAAGTATCCTGCTCCCGACCCAATGAAAATGTGGCCCATGTCGCTCCCATGTCGAGTTCAGGAATGACATTCCACAGATTCTAACAGATGTTGAACTGAAACACAACTCCTATTTTGACCATTAATACTCTAGTTTTTAGTCCTCTCATCCTCTGCATTGTGTATTTATCTTCAAAATATTCTTATAATATGGACTTGGTCTTTTACCAAATAGGGCTATCTTCTGTATACCACCCTTACCTTGTCACAACACAGCTGATTGGCTCAAACGCATTAAGAAGGAAAGAAATTCCACAAATGACCTTTTAACAAGGCACACCTGTTAATTGAAATGATTTCCAGGTGACTTCCTCATGAAGCTGGTTGAGAGAATGCCAAGAGTCATCAAGGCAAAGGGGGGCTATTTTGGAGCATCTCAAATATAAAATATAGTTTGATTTGTTTCACATTTTTTTGGTTACTACATGATTCCATATGTCTTCATTATTATTCTACAATGTAGAAAATAGTAAAAATAAAGAAAAACCCTTGAATGAGTATGTGTCCAAACTTTTGACTGGTACTGTATATATTTGTTACTGCTCAACTAAAACAATCTTGGTCGACCAATAGCCTAACGACCAAACAATCGACCAGTCGACTACTGGAGGTCAGCCCCTTCTCTCTCTCTCTCTCTCTCTCTCTCTGCCTCTATCACACCCTCTCTCTCTCTCTCTCTACCTCTATCACACCCTCTCTCTCTCTCTCTCTCTGCCTCTATCACACCCTCTCTCTCTCTCTCTACCTCTATCACACCCTCTCTCTCTCTCTCTACCTCTATCACACCCTCTCTCTCTCTCTCTGCCTCTATCACACCCTCTCTCTCTCTCTCTCTACCTCTATCACACCCTCTCTCTCTCTCTCTCTCTACCTCTATCACACCCTCTCTCTCTCTCTCTCTACCTCTATCACACCCTCTCTCTCTCTCTCTACCTCTATCACACCCTCTCGCTCTCTCTCTCTCTACCTCTATCACACCCTCTCTCTCTCTCTCTGCCTCTATCACACCCTCTCTCTCTCTCTACCTCTATCACACCCTCTCTCTCTCTCTCTACCTCTATCACACCCTCTCTCTGTCTCTCTACCTCTATCACACCCTCTCTCTGTCTCTCTACCTCTATCACACCCTCTCTCTGTCTCTCTACCTCTATCACACCCTCTCTCTGTCTCTCCAACTCTATCACACCCTCTCTCTCTCTCTCTACCTCTATCACACCCTCTCTCTGTCTCTCTACCTCTATCACACCCCCTCTCTCTCTCTCTACCTCTATCACACCCTCTCTCTCTCTCTCTACCTCTATCACACCCTCTCTCTCTCTCTCTACCTCTATCACACCCTCTCTCTCTCTACCTCTATCACACCCTCTCTCTCTCTCTCTACCTCTATCACACCCTCTCTCTCTCTACCTCTATCACACCCTCTCTCTCTCTACCTCTATCACACCCTCTCTCTCTCTACCTCTATCACACCCTCTCTCTCTCTCTACCTCTATCACACCCCCCCTCTCTCTCTCTCTCTCTCTCTCTCTCTCTCTCTCTTTCTCTCTCTCTCTCTCTCTCTCTCTCTCTCTCTCTCTCTACCTATATCTCTCTCTCTCTTTCTCTCTCTCTCTCTCTCTACCTATATCTCTCTCTCTCTCTACCTATATATATCTCTCTCTCTCTCTACCTATATCTCTCTCTCTCTCTTTCTCTCTCTCTCTCTCTCTCTCTCTCTCTCTCTCTCTCTCTCTCTCTCTCTCTTTCTCTCTCTCTCTCTCTCTCTCTCTCTCTCTACCTATCTCTCTCTTTCTCTACCTATATCTCTCTCTCTCTCTCATGCTCTTCCTCTCTACCTATATCTCGCTCTCTCTTTCTCTCTCGTGCTCTCCCTCTGTCTGTCCTTGTATTATCCTGAACCTCTCTTACCTCTCCTGTGGTTGCCAGGGTTACCTGTCCATGCTACACCTGAAGGCTGTGGCGTACTTCAGTCTGGACCAGGCGGTTATGGGTAAAACAAAGAGCCACAGCATGATATTGTTACAATGTTGAACATATGATGTGAAATATACACTGAACAACAATATAAACTCAACATGTGAAGTGTTGGTCCCATGTTTCATGATCTGAAGTAAAAAATCACAGAAATGTTCCATATTCACAAAAAGCTTATTTCTCTCCAATGTTTTCCACAAATTTCTTTACATCAGTGTTAGTGAGCATGTCTCCTTTGCAAAGATAATCCATCCATGATTAAACGGCATGATCATTACACAGGTGCACCTTGTGCTGGGGACAATAAAAGGCCACTCTAAAATGTGCAAATTGTTGCATGTTGCGTTTATATTTTTGTTTAGTAAATACAATGTTAAATATATACGATGTTAAATATATACAATGTTAAATATATACAATGTTAAATATATACAATGTTAAATATATACGATGTTAAATATATACGATGTTAAATATATACAATGTTAAATATATACAATGTTAAATATATACGATGTTAAATATATACAATGTTAAATATATACGATGTTAAATATATACAATGTTAAATATATACGATGTTAAATATATACAATGTTAAATATATACAATGTTAAATATATACAATGTTAAATATATACGATGTTAAATATATACGATGTTAAATATATACGATGTTAAATATATACAATGTTAAATATATACGATGTTAAATATATACGATGTTAAATATATACGATGTTAAATATATACGATGTTAAATATATACGATGTTAAATATATACCATGTTAAATATATACGATGTTAAATATATACGATGTTAAATATATACGATGTTAAATATATACGATGTTAAATATATACGATGTTAAATATATACGATGTTAAATATATACGATGTTAAATACACACAATGTTAAATACACACGATGTTAAATATATACGATGTTAAATACATACAATGTTAAATATATACAATGTTAAATATCTGATGTTAAATATATACGATGTTAAATACATACAATGTTAAATATATACAATGTTAAATATCTGATGTTAAATATATACGATGTTAAATATCTGATGTTAAATATATACAGTTCAGCCCCCTTGACTTTTTACACATTTTGTTATGTTACAGCCTTATTATAAAATTGATTAAATAGTTTCCCCCCCCCCCCCCATCAATCTACACACAATACCCCATGATGACATCACAATACCCCATAATGACATCACAATACCCCATGGGGTATTGTGATGTCATTATGGGGTATTGTGATGTCATTATGGGGTATTGTGTGTAGATGGATGAGCGGAAAAAACAACTTAATCCATTTTAGAATAAGGCTGTAACATAACAAAATGTGTAAAAAGTCAAGGAGTCTGAATACTTTCTGAATGCACTGTATGACGTTAAATATATACTTGTTAAATACGTATGATAATACATGTATATGATACATATGTGTGATAAATACATATATTAAATATATATATGTTAATTAAATATGTATGATAAATACATATATCAAATATATATGTTAATTTAATATGTATGATAAATACATATATTAAATATAGATTTAGTTTAATATGTATGATAAATACGATTATAAATATATATATGTTAATTTAATATGTATGATAAATACATATATTAAATATAGATTTAGTTTAATATGTATGATAAATACGATTATAAATATATACATATATTGTTAAATATGTATGATAAATACATATGAACATATGATAATATATATATATGATGTTAAATATGTATGATAAATACATATGCAAATAAATATATATGTTAACTGATAATATGATAAATACATATGATAATAAATATATATGTTGTTAAATATATATTATGTTGAATCCATATAATGTTGAATATATCTGATGTTAAATATATGTGATAAATACGTCTGATGTTATATACTGAGAGTCTGTGATGTTGTCTCAGGTGATGATAACCTGTCGGCCTACACAAGTCCTCTACTGCTCGATCTAATAGAATCAGCCATTAAACAGGTAGCTTTCCATTCTCCAGAGTCTACTAAATACGCTTTGTGTGTGTTTATCATATGTAGTGTGAATAATGTATAACATCCGTGTGTGTGTGTGTGTTGTGTGTGTGTGTTTCTCATATGTACAGTGTGAATAATGTATAACATCCTTGTGTGTGTGTGTGTGTGTGTGTGTGTGTTGTGTGTGTATGTGTGTGTGTGTGTGTGTGTGTGTGTGTGTGTGTGTGTGTGTGTGTGTGTGTGTGTGTGTGTGTGTGTGTGTGTGTGTGTGTGTGTGTGTGTGTGTGTATACGTACACACACAGGTGGAGCATCCTAAACACACAGGCCAGACCATCTACAGCCAGGCAGAGAAAGACGGAGGCAGCTGGAAGATGTGAGTAAATCTTATCTTTTACTTTTACATACGGACTTTCTATTTCTCTCTGCCTCTCTCCTCCCCCTCTCTCCCTACCCCTCTCTCCTCTCTCCTCCCCCTCTCTCCCTACCCCTCTCTCCTCTCTCCTCCCCCTCTCTCCCTACCCCTCTCTCCTCTCTCCTCTCTCCTCCCCCTCTCTCCCTCCCCCTCGCTCCTCTCTCATCTCTCCTCTCTCTCCTCCCCCTCTCTCTTCTCTCCTCCCCCTCTCTCCCTCCCCCTCGCTCCTCTCTCATCTCTCCTCTCTCTCCTCCCCCTCTCTCCTCTCTCCTCCCCCTCTCTCCTCTTTCCTCCCTCTCTCTCCTTCCCCCTCACTCCTCTCTCATCTCTCCTCTCTCCCTCCCCCTCTCTCCTTCCCTCTCCTCCCCCTCTCTCCCTCCCCCTCACTCCTCTCTCCCTTCCCCTCTCTCCTCTCTCCCTCCCCCTCGCTCCTCTCTCCCTCCCCCGCGCTCCTCTCTCCTCCCCCTCTCCCCTCTCTCCTCCAGCATTAAGCCGTCTTATCTGAACAGCGGGGCGTATAGTTGATACTAACTCTCTGTTTCTCTCTCCTCTCTCCTCCCCCTCTCTCCTCTCTCCTCCCCCTCTCTCCTCCCCCCTAGTTGATACTAACTCTCTGTTTCTCTCTCCTCCCCCTCTCTCCTCCCCATCTCTCCTCTCTCCTCCCCCTCTCTCCTCCCCCCTAGTTGATACTAACTCTCTGTTTCTCTCTCCTCCCCCTCTCTCCTCCCCCTCTCTCCTCTCTCCTCCCCCCTAGTTGATACTAACTCTCTGTTTCTCTCTCCTCCCCCTCTCTCCTCCCCCTCTCTCCTCCCCCTCTCTCCTCCCCCTCTCTCCTCTCTCCTCCCCCCTAGTTGATACTAACTCTCTGTTTCTCTCTCCTCCCCCTCTCTCCTCCCCCCTAGTTGATACTAACTCTCTGTTTCTCTCTCCTCCCCCTCTCTCCTCCCCCTCTCTCCTCTCTCCTCCCCCTCTCTCCTCCCCCCTAGTTGATACTAACTCTCTGTTTCTCTCTCCTCCAGCATTAAGCCGTTGTACCTGAACAGCGGGGCGTATAGTTTCACAGCCTTTGGAGGAGTTCCTGCCATGGAGCTACGCTTCAACGAGGTACAACCTTTCCTCTCTCTCTACCTCTCCTCTCACCTCTCACCTCTCAACTCTCTCTCTACCTCTAATCTCCTCTCACCTCTCACCTCTTACCTCTCTCTCTACCTCTAATCTCCTCTCACCTCTCACCTCTCTCTCTACCTCTAATCTCCTCTCACCTCTCACCTCTCTCTCTACCTCTAATCTCTTCTCACCTCTCCCCTCTCTCTCTACCTCTAATCTCCTCTCCCCTCTCCCCTCTCTCTCTACCTCTAATCTCCTCTCACCTCTCTCTCTACCTCTAATCTCCTCTCACCTCTCTCTCTACCTCTAATCTCCTCTCACCTCTCACCTCTCTCTCTACCTCTAATCTCCTCTCACCTCTCTCTCTACCTCTAATCTCCTCTCACCTCTCTCTCTACCTCTAATCTCCTCTCACCTCTCTCTCTACCTCTAATCTCCTCTCACCTCTCACCTCTTTCTCTACCTCTAATCTCCTCTCACCTCTCTCTCTACCTCTAATCTTCTCTCACCTCTCACCCCTCTCTACCTCTAATCTCCTCTCTACTCTCAGCTCTCTCTATCTCTCCTCTCACCTCTCTCTCTCTACCTCTCCTCTCACCTCTCTCTATCTCTACTCTCCTTTCACCTCTCTCTCTCTACCTCTCCTCTCACCTCTCACTCTAATCTCCTCTCACCTCTCACCTCTCTCTATCTCTCTCTCTCCTTTCACCTCTCTCTCTACCTCTCCTCTAAACTCACTCCTCTCTCTACCTCTCCTCTCACCTCTCTCTCTACATCTCCTCCAAACTCACCTCTCTCTCTACCTCTCCTCTCACCTCTCTTTATCTCTCCTCTCACCTACACCTCCACTCACCTCTCTCTATCTCTCTTTACCTCTCCTCTCACCTACCTCTCCTCTCACCTCTCTCTACCTCTCCTCTCACCTCTCTCTACATCTCCTCTCACCTCTCTCTACATCTCCTCTCACCTCTCTCTACATCTCCTCTCACCTTTCTCTACATCTCCTCTCACCTCTCTCTACATCTCCTCTCACCTCTCTCTACATCTCCTCTCACCTACCTCTCCTCTCAACTCTTTCTACATCTCTTCTCACCTCTCTCTACATCTCCTCTCACCTCTCTCTAGCTCTCCTCTCACCTCTCTTTACCTCTCCTCTCACCTACATCTCCTCTCACCTCTCCCTACCTCTCCTCTCACCTACCTCTCCTCTCACCTCTCCCTACCTCTCCTCTCACCTCTCTCTACATCTCCTCTAAACTCATTCCTCTTTCTATATGCTTTTTCTTTCTCTAGGGTCTTTCTCTTGGGTCTTTCTCTTGGGTCTTTCTCTAGGGTCTTTCTCTAGGGTCTTTCTCTAGGGTCTTTCTCTAGGGTCTTTCTCTAGGGTCTTTCTCTAGGGTCTTTCTCTTGAATGCTACAGTGTTTCAGTGATGGTTCAAATAGTGTGTGTCTCTCCAGGACTCCCGCCCCTACCCATTTGTCAACACCCCATTGGACACCCTCGGGCGACTCCAGGAAGTCCTGGGGGGTCGTCTGGGGGTCGTAGGGCGGAGCCTAGGAGAGCTGATTGGTCTGATGGTGCTGCGATTGGCTCACGACCACATCCTGCCTCTACGCATCACTACCTACTCCCATACTGCACTGCAGTTCAGCGCCCAGCTCAACAAGCACTCTGCTGAGCTACAGGTATAAACACACTGACCCTCCCCCCTCCAGGCGCGTGGTCTCTCTAAAATGTAAGGAAAATGTTTAGCACACATATCATTTAAAGGTTTGCATTAAGTTGTCTGTAATACACTAAATGTGGCAAAAAACTAATGTCAACATCAATAAATGCATTTCAATGAGTCCGAGGCGAAAGACACATTGATTAAAGCAGACCAGGCCCACATCCCTGACACTATAGTGGCTGGCGTGCGGGTTACCTGACAAAACTACCTCGGAGAGTGGATAAATCGCCTCTTCTATTGGTGAACGTTCAATCACTGGAGAATAAACTGGAGGAGCTCCGTTCGAGACTAGCCTTTTATTTATCCGTTATTTTACCAGGTAAGTTGACTGAGAACACGTTCTCATTTGCAGCAACGACCTGGGGAGTAGTTACAGGGGAGAGGAGGGGGATGAATGAGCCAATTGTAAACTGGGCATTATTAGGTGACCATGATGGTTTGAGGGCCAGATTGGGAATTTAGCCAGGACACCGGGGTTAACACCCCTACTCTTACGATAAGTGCCATGGGATCTTTAACGACCTCAGAGAGTCAGGACACCCATTTAACGTCCCATCCGAAAGACGGCACCCTACACAGGGCAGTGTCCCCAATCACTGCCCTGGGCAGTGGTATGCTGCAGGTATGCTGCTGCAGGGTGGTATGCTGCTGGTATGCTGCTGCAGGGTGGTATGCTGCTGGTATGCTGCTGCAGGGTGGTATGCTGCTGGTATGCTGCTGCAGGGTGGTATGCTGCTGGTATGCTGCTGCAGGGTGGTATGCTGCTGGTATGCTGCAGGTATGCTGCTGCAGGGTGGTATGCTGCTGGTATGCTGCTGCAGGGTGGTATGCTGCTGGTATGCTGCTGCAGGGTGGTATGATGTTGGTATGCTGCTGCAGGGTGGTATGCTGCTGGTATGCTGCTGCAGGGTGGTATGATGTTGGTATGCTGCTGCAGGGTGGTATGCTGCTGGTATGCTGCTGCAGGGTGGTATGCTGCTGCAGGGTGGCATGCTGCTGCAGGGTGGTATGCTGCAGGTATGCTGCTGCAGGGTGGTATGCTGCTGGTATGCTGCTGCAGGGTGGTATGCTGCTGGTATGCTGCTGCAGGGTGGTATGCTGCTGCAGGGTGGTATGCTGCTGCAGGGTGGTATGCTGCTGGTATGCTGCTGCAGGGTGGTATGCTGTTGGTATGCTGCTGCAGGGTGGTATGCTGCTGGTATGCTGCTGCAGGGTGGTATGCTGCTGGTATGCTGCTGCAGGGTGGTATGCTGCTGGTATGCTGCTGCAGGGTGGTATAATGCTGATATGCTGCTGCAGGGTGGTATGCTGTTGGTATGCTGCTGCAGGGTGGTATGCTGTTGGTATGCTGCTGCAGGGTGGTATGTTGCTGCTGCAGGGTGGTATGCTGCTGCAGGGTGGTATGTTGCTGGTATGCTGCTGCAGGGTAGTATGTTGCTGCAGGGTGGTATGCTGCTGGCATGCTGCTGCATGGTGGTATGCTGCTGCAGGGTGGTATGCCGCGGGTATGCTGCTGCAGGGTGGTATGCTGCTGGTATGCTGCTGCAGGGTGGTATGCTGCTGGTATGCTGCTGCAGGGTGGTATGCTGCTGGTATGCTGCTGCAGGGTGGTATGCTGCTGGTATGCTGCTGCAGGGTGGTATGCTGCTGATATGCTGCTGCAGGGTGGTATGTTGCTGGTATGCTGCTGTAGGGTGGTATGCTGCTGGTATGCTGCTGCAAGGTGGTATGCTGCTGGTATGCTGCTGCAGGGTGGTATGCTGCTGGTATGCTGCTGCAGGGTGGTATGCTGCTGCAGGGTGGTATGCTGCTGATATGCTGCTGCAGGGTGGTATGCTGCTGGTATGCTGCTGCAGGGTGGTATGCTGCTGGTATGCTGCTGCAGGGTGGTATGCTGCTGGTATGCTGCTGCAGGGTGGTATGCTGCTGCAGGGTGGTATGCTGCTGCAGGGTGGTATGCTGCTGATATGCTGCTGCAGGGTGGTATGCTGCTGGTATGCTGCTGCAGGGTGGTATGCTGCTGGTATGCTGCTGCAGGGTGGTATGCTGCTGCAGGATGGTATGCTGCTGGTATGCTGCTGCAGGGTGGTATGCTTCTGGTATGCTGCTGCAGGGTGGTATGTTGCTGCGGGTTGGTATGCTGCTGGCATGCTGCTGCATGGTGGTATGCTGCTGCAGGGTGGTATGCTGCTGCATGATGGTATGCTGCGGGTTTGCTGCTGCAGGGTGGTATGCTGCTGGTATGCTGCTGCAGGGTGGTATGCTGCTGGTATGCTGCTGCAGGGTGGTATGCTGCTGGTATGCTGCTGCAGGGTGGTATGCTGTTGGTATGCTGCTGCAGGGTGGTATGTTGCTGCTGCAGGGTGGTATGCTGCTGCAGGGTGGTATGTTGCTGGTATGCTGCTGCAGGGTAGTATGCTGCTGGTATGCTGCTGCAGGGTGGTATGCTGCTGGTATGCTGCTGCAGGGTGGTATGCTGCTGCAGGGTGGTATGCTGCTGGTATGCTGCTGCAGGGTGGTATGCTGCTGGTATGCTGCTGCAGGGTGGTATGCTGCTGGTATGCTGCTGCAGGGTGGTATGCTGCTGGTATGCTGCTGCAGGGGGGTATGCTGCTGCAGGGTGGTATGCTGCTGATATGCTGCTGCAGGGTGGTATGTTGCTGCAGGGTTGTATGCTGCTGGCATGCTGCTCCAGGGTGGTATGCTGCTGCAGGGTGGTATGCTGCTGCAGGATGGTATGCTGCGGGTATGCTGCTGCAGGGTGGTATGCTGCTGGTATGCTGCTGCAGGGTGGTATGCTGCTGGTATGCTGCTGCAGGGTGGTATGCTGCTGGTATGCTGCTGCAGGGTGGTATGCTGCTGGTATGCTGCTGCAGGGTGGTATGCTGCTGATATGCTGCTGCAGGGTGGTATGCTGCTGGTATGCTGCTGCAGGGTGGTATGCTGCTGATATGCTGCTGCAGGGTGGTATGCTGCTGGTATGCTGCTGCAGGGTGGTATGCTGCTGGTATGCTGCTGCAGGGTGGTATGCTGCTGGTATGCTGCTGCAGGGTGGTATGCTGCTGCAGGGTGGTATGCTTCTGGTATGCTGCTGCAGGGTGGTATGCTGCTGGTATGCTGCTGCGGGTTGGTATGCTGCTGGCATGCTGCTGCATGGTGGTATGCTGCTGCAGGGTGGTATGCTGCTGCAGGATGGTATGCTGCGGGTATGCTGCTGCAGGATGGTATGCTGCGGGTATGCTGCTGCAGGGTGGTATGCTGCTGGTATGCTGCTGCAGGGTGGTATGCTGCTGGTATGCTGCTTCAGGATGGTATGCTGCGGGTATGCTGCTGCAGGGTGGTATGCTGCTGGTATGCTGCTGCAGGGTGGTATGCTGCTGGTATGCTGCTGCAGGGTGGTATGCTGCTGGTATGCTGCTGCAGGGTGGTTTGCTGTTGGTATGCTGCTGCAGGGTGGTATGCTGCTGCAGGGTGGTATGCTGTTGGTATGCTGCTGCAGGGTGGTATGCTGCTGGTATGCTGCTGCAGGGTGGTATGCTGTTGGTATGCTGCTGCAGGGTGGTATGCTGCTGCAGGGTGGTATGCTGCTGCAGGGTGGTATGCTGTTGGTATGCTGCTGCAGGGTGGTATGCTGTTGGTATGCTGCTGCAGGGTGGTATGCTGCTGGTATGCTGCTGCAGGGTGGTATGCTGTTGGTATGCTGCTGCAGGGTGGTATGCTGCTGCAGGGTGGTATGCTGTTGGTATGCTACTGCAGGGTGGTATGCTGCTGATATGCTGCTGCAGGGTGGTATGCTGCTGATATGCTGCTGCAGGGTGGTATGCTGCTGGTATGCTGCTGCAGGGTGGTATGCTGCTGGTATGCTGCTGCAGGGTGGTATGCTGCTGGTATGCTGCTGCAGGGTGGTATGCTGCTGATATGCTGCTGCAGGGTGGTATGTTGCTGGTATGCTGCTGTAGGGTGGTATGCTGCTGGTATGCTGCTGCAAGGTGGTATGCTGCTGGTATGCTGCTGCAGGGTGGTATGCTGCTGGTATGCTGCTGCAGGGTGGTATGCTGCTGCAGGGTGGTATGCTGCTGATATGCTGCTGCAGGGTGGTATGCTGCTGGTATGCTGCTGCAGGGTGGTATGCTGCTGGTATGCTGCTGCAGGGTGGTATGCTGCTGGTATGCTGCTGCAGGGTGGTATGCTGCTGGTATGCTGCTGTAGGGTGGTATGCTGCTGGTATGCTGCTGCAGGGTGGTATGCTGCTGGTATGCTGCTGCAGGGTGGTATGCTGCTGGTATGCTGCTGCAGGGGGGTATGCTGCTGCAGGGTGGTATGCTGCTGATATGCTGCTGCAGGGTGGTATGTTGCTGCAGGGTTGTATGCTGCTGGCATGCTGCTCCAGGGTGGTATGCTGCTGCAGGGTGGTATGCTGCTGCAGGATGGTATGCTGCGGGTATGCTGCTGCAGGGTGGTATGCTGCTGGTATGCTGCTGCAGGGTGGTATGCTGCTGGTATGCTGCTGCAGGGTGGTATGCTGCTAGTATGCTGCTGCAGGGTGGTATGCTGCTGGTATGCTGCTGTAGGGTGGTATGCTGCTGGTATGCTGCTGCAGGGTGGTATGCTGCTGGTATGCTGCTGCAGGGTGGTATGCTGTTGGTATGCTGCTGCAGGGTGGTATGCTGCTGGTATGCTGCTGCAGGGTGGTATGCTGCTGGTATGCTGCTGATATGCTGCTCCTATCAACGTGATCTGAAGAACTGTTTTACGCACGCCTCTGAGAAGAGGGAACGCAACTCCCTGCTACAACTCAACTCTCTGAAGTGCAAGAGGTATGGACTGTAGGTGCGAGTAAGGATGACACAAAAGCAGAATTTACCGTTTACTGGAATTTATTTTCTTACACGGTAATATGGGGAAAAGGGGCTGGACGGAACCAAAGCAAAGAAAGTAAATATCAAAGTTCCCCCTCTCCTATCTAACCTGCCTACCCACTTAACTTACCTAACTTAACACCGCCTGGTGCCCTAACCAAAATACAGGGGGTGGTCCGCCCAGGTCTTACCTAGTGTGCCTAGACAGTAAATATACTACGGGTATATGTTTCCCCTCGGGCCTCTTGCCTAAGCACTCCCAAAGTGCCTTCTCCTTCCCCCCCTGGGAACAAACGAAACAGAGTAATTATTAACGATTTCACAAACACTCACAAACACAGGACATAGCAAAACTGCTACCAACAACAACAGTACATACCACACTTTCTGATACACAACCAACACTATATCACAATCTAATTTTTCTCTCAATCTCCAACTCTCTACTCCTTATCTCATCTCCTCTCTCAATCTCTACTCTCTTGGGCAGAGCACTGGCTTTTATCTTCAGGTGGCAATGGTGATTAGAGTCAGCTGCTTCTTGACGAGGGGGCGGGGTCAGCTCCAATCACCAATTAGCCTGGGGTTGACCAATCAGCTGGTTGGGGAGTACTTCAGGAAGCCATCTCCTGAAACACACACTCAAATACAAAACAGAACACAGAAACTGGGGAACGTAACAAACTGTAATATTGTATGTTTCTCTGAGTCGTGGCTGAGGGCATGTCAAATATAAATCTAGCTAGTTTTTCTATACATCGGCAGGACGAAACGGCTGCGTCTGGGAAGCTCAGGAGAGAGGTAGTGTGTCTCGTTAAAACTTCTTGTGAATAGGGGGCGCTGTTTTCACTTTGGGAAAACATTGTGCCCAATTTAAACGGCCTCGTACTCTATTCTAGATCGTACAATATGCATATTATTATTACTATTGGATAGAAAACACTCTCAAGTTTCTAAAACTGTTTGAATTATATCTGTGAGTAAAACAGAACTCATTTGGCAGCAAACTTCCAGACAGGAAGTGAAAAATCTGAAAACGATGCTCTGTTTCAGGGCCTGCCTATTCAATTGCCTAATATTTATGGATTTGCATGCACTGCATACGCCTTCCACTAGATGTCAACAGGCAGTGGAAGGTGGAATGGGGTGTCTAGCTTGATCTGAGGTCGAACAAGAGCTCTTGGAATGACGTGACCAGAATTTCCTTTCTCTACCTATGTGCGGGAAGGACATCAACATTGGCTTCTGAAAAGCGTTCGGTATACACAGTGGATATCTCCGGCACTGATTTTATTTGATAGATGTGATAAAAACATCATAAAGTAGTTTTGTTCAACCGAGTTGTATCAGTTTATTCAACGTTTATTGGGACTTTTGGAATTTTCAGGAGAAGATGGGCATGTTCGCGCCACATGGCTAGCTAAGGTTGCTAATTCGACAGGAGAAAAGGACATTCTAAAACCAATCAACGATTTATTCTGGACCTAGGACTCCTTGTACAAGATTCTGATGGAAGCTCAGCAAAAGTAAGAACTATTTATGATGTTATTTCATATTTCTGTGGAAAATGTTGAGTCAGGCCTCCCGGGTGGCGCAGTGGTCTAGGGCACTGCATCGCAGTGCTAACTGCGCCACCAGAGTCTCTGGGTTCGCGCCCAGGCTCTGTCGCAGCCGGCCGCGACCGGGAGGTCCGTGGGGCGACGCACAATTGGCATAGCGTCGTCCGGGGTAGGGAGGGTTTGGCCGGTAGGGATATCCTTGTCTCATCGCGCTCCAGCAACTCCTGTGGCGGGCCGGGCGCAGTGCGCGCCAACCAAGGGGGCCAGGTACACGGTGTTTCCTCCGACACATTGGTGCAGCTGGCTTCCGGGTTGGAGGCGCGCTGTGTTAAAGAAGCAGTACGGCTGGTTGGGTTGTGCTTCGGAGGACGCATGGCTTTCGACCTTCGTCTCTTCCGAGCCCGTAAGGGAGTTGTAGCGATGAGACAAGGTAGTAATTACTAGCGATTGGATACCACGAAAAATTGGAGAGAAAAATGGGACAAAAAAAAAGTAAAAAAGTAAAAAAAAAAAAAAAAAGAATGTTGAGTACTATTTTCCGCCCTTTTTGCGGGCGCTGTCTCGCTATAACGTAAGCTGTTTGTTATGGTAAAGTTATTTTAAAAAATATAACACGGCGGTTGCATTAAGAACTAGTGTATCTTTCATTTGCTGTCCAACATGTATTTTTTAGTAAAGTTTATGATGAGTTCTTTGGTCAGATTAGGCGAGTGTACAAACTAGCTCCGGACAATTTGGTGAATCGATGCTACATATTCACAATGTATAACTACGGTTTGCAGCTCAAATTATGCACATTTTCGAACAAAACATAAGTGTATAGTATAACCTGATGTTATAAGACTGTCATCTGATGAAGTTGGTCAAGGTTAGTGATTCATTTTATATATTTTGCTGGTTTTTGCGATCGCTACCTTTTGCTGCTGATAAATGCATTTGTGTGTTTGGCTATTGTGGTAAGCTAATATAATGCTATATTGTGTTTTCGCTGTAAAACACTTAATAAATCTGAAATATTGTCTGGATTCACAAGATGTTTATCTTTCATTTGCTGTACACCATGTATTTTTCATAAATGTTTTATGATGAGTATTTAGGTATTTCACGTTGCTCTCTGTAATTATTCTGGCTGCTTTGGTGATATTTTTGATGGTAGCTGCAATGTAAAACTATGATTTATACCTCAAATATGCACATTTTCGAACAAAACATAAATTTATTGTATAACATGTTATAAGACTGTCATCTGGTGAAGTTGTTTTTTGGTTAGTGACTGATTATATCTCTATTTGGTCGGTTTTGTGATAGCTACCTATGCGGTAGAAAAATGGTGAAAATATGCGGTTGAGTCTTTTGCTATTGTGGTTAGCTAATAGAAATACATATTGTGTTTTCGCTGTAAAACATAAAAAAAATCGGAAATGATGGCTGGATTCACAAGATGTTTATCTTTCATTTGCTGTATTGGACTTGTGATTTCATGAAAATTATATTATATGATATCCCTGTCGCGTTAGGCTAGGCTATGCTAGTCAGCTTTAAAAAAAAAAATATATATATATATTTTTATTTTATCCCCTTTTCTCCCCAATTTTCGTGGTATCCAATCGCTAGTAATTACTATCTTGTCTCATCGCTACAACTCCCGTACGGGCTCGGGAGAGACGAAGGACGAAAGCCATGCGTCCTCCGAGGCACAACCCAACCAAGCCGCACTGCTTCTTTAACACAGCGCGCCTCCAACCCGGAGGCCAGCCGCACCAATGTGTCGGAGGAAACACCGTGCACCTGGCCCCCTTGGTTAGCGCGCACTGCGCCCGCCCTGCCACAGGAGTCGCTGGAGCGCGATGAGACAAGGAAATCCCTACCGGCCAAACCAATTGTACGTCGCCCCACGGACCTCCCGGTCGCGGCCGGCTGCGACAGAGCCTGGGGGCGAACCCAGAGACTCTGGTGGCGCAGTTAGCACTGCGATGCAGTGCCCTAGACCACCGCGCCACCCGGGAGGCCCTAGTCAGCTTTTTTGATGAGGAGGATCCCGGATCCGGGAGAGAGAAGCGGTAGAGGTTTTAACAGCTAGGGCACGATCTCTAATATCCCGGAAGTGTCCAAGTTCTGCTTACCGCAGGTAGAGTACCGCATGATCAGCTGTAGACCATACTATCTACCAAGAGAGTTTTCATCTATATGTTTCATAGCTGTCTATTTACCACCACAAACCAATGCTGACACTAAGTCCAGACTCAACTAGCTGTATAAGGCCAGACTCAACTAGCTGCATAAGACCAGACTCAACTAGCTGTATAAGACCAGACTCAACTAGCTGTATAAGACCAGACTCAACTAGCTGTATAAGACCAGACTCAACTAGCTGTATAAGACCAGACTCAACTAGCTGTATAAGACCAGACTCAACTAGCTGTATAAGACCAGACTCAACCAGCTGCATAAGACCAGACTCAACTAGCTGTATAAGACCAGACTCAACTAGCTGTATAAGACCAGACTCAACTAGCTGTATAAGACCAGACTCAACTAGCTGTATAAGACCAGACTCAACTAGCTGTATAAGACCAGACTCAACTAGCTGTATAAGACCAGACTCAACTAGCTGTATAAGACCAGACTCAACTAGCTGTATAAGACCAGACTCAACCAGCTGTATAAGACCAGACTCCACCAGCTGTATAAGACCAGACTCAACCAGCTGTATAAGACCAGACTCAACCAGCTGTGTAAGGCCATAAATAAACAAGAAACTGCTCATCCAGAAGTGGCACCCCTAGTGTCCGGGGACTTTAATGCAGGGGAACTGAAGTCTGTTTGACCTCATGTTTACCAGCGTGCCACCTGTGCAACTGGGGGCAAACAACTCTAGACCACCTTTACCCCACACAGAGACACATACAAAGCTCTCCTTCACTCCACTTGGCAAATCTGACCATAGCAGGAAGTACCAGTGACGCACTCAGTACGGAAATTGTCAGATGAAGCGGATGCTTAGCTACAGGGCTGTTTCACAGACAGAAATACAGTGATGCCTCCACCACCTTGCTTCACCGTAGGACAGGAATACAGTGATGCCTCCACCACCATGCTTCACCATAGGACAGGAATACAGTGATGCTGCCACCACCATGCTTCACCGTAGGACAGGAATACAGTGATGCCTCCACCACCATGCTTCACCGTAGGACAGGAATACAGTGATGCCTCCACCCCCATGCTTCACCATAGGACAGGAATACAGTGATGCCTCCAACACCATGCTTCACCGTAGGACAGGAATACAGTGATGCCTCCGCCACCATGCTTCACCATAGGACAGGAATACAGTGATGCCTCCACCACCATGCTTCACCATAGGACAGGAATACAGTGATGCCTCCAACACCATGCTTCTCCGTAGTCCCTTAGTCCCTTAAACCGTAGTCCCTAAAACATTCAACAACACGAATTACAATTCATACAAATGTCAAACGCCCATATAGCATGCTAATGTATAGCTATTTGGCTAACGTTTGCTAGCTTGTTAAAGAGCAATTTTCTTAAATGAACTTTATGACACAAAAATATGCATAATCATTTGTCTCTACATTACCAACATATTCTTCTGTCATTTTTTTCCCCGTGATTCGTTATGAAATTATAATGACTTGCATTTGCTTCTATTGTAGTATTTACATCAACCATCTTCCTGAAGCAACTTTAAAGCCTTGGGTCGCAGAGCTTTATGGGAGCTTTGGGAACCGCTCGATAGAACGTCTGCCAATGAATTTGATATACACTATATGACTGATAGGGGGCGCCCTGTTGAAGCTACCGTGCCTCCACCTTTGCACACCCTCACCATTGTAAAACGTATTTTGGAAGCTATAAAATCAAATCAAATTGTATTTGTCAAATGCTTCATAAACACAGGTATGAACTAACAGTGAAATGCTTACTTACTTCCCAACAATGCAGAGAAAAAAAAAGCGAACTAGTAGAAAAATATGAACACAGGGAATGAATACACAACTTGGCCATAAAAACATCAGAACCGAATCCATGTGCAGGGGTACGAAGTAGTTGAGGTAGATGCAATATACAGTGCATTCAGAAAGTATTCAGACTCCTTGACTTTTCCCATATTTTGTTACGTTACAGACTTATACTAAAATTGATTAAATGACATTTTTTTTCTCATCATTCTAAACACAATACTCCATAATGACATCACAATACCCCATAATGACATCACAATACTCCATAATGACATCACAATACCGCATAATGACATCACAATACCCCATAATGACAAAAAGAAACTGTTTTTTAGAAATGTTTGAAAATGTATGAAAAAATATAAACAGTAATACCTTATTTACGTAAGTATTCAGACCCTTTGTTATGAGACTCGAAATTGAGCTCAGGGGCATCCTGTTTCCATTGATCATCCTTGAGATGTTTCTACAACTTGACTGGAGTCCACCTGCGGTGAATTACAAAGATACTGTAAAGAAAATCCAAGATGTCAACCTAGAATTGGACCGAGTTTCTTTACTGTTAGGTCTCTCTAGTAGGGATGTTACTTCTGTGGCTAAGAGGAGGCTTTACAACATATTTACCGTCACAGCGAGGAAAAACATCCTTTTACAGTGGATTAATGATAACGTCCCCTTCTAGTAAGGATTGGCATAAGATACTAATTGAATGGGTGCCATTAGAATATCTGACATGTACATTACATTGTAAAACAGATCAGTTCTACAACGTGTGGGAACCTTATTTAAATGACCTAGAACCTGATTTATCAGCCGTTTGGCTGCGAGGATTCACTCAGAATGGTGGTGCTCTCAGGATTACAATGTACGTTCCATGTGTTGGACCTAATTCATTTATTAAAACTGAGCTTTTGTGTTTAATTTATGTCTGTTTGTTCATAATTTTTTAAAATATATATATATATTTTTTTATTAATTTTAATATTTGGAGATAATTCCAATATATATTAAAACAAAAATAAAGTATGTATTTGTTGAATGACAAATATACCGAAAGCTTTTTCTGACGACATGTACGGGCATTGTGAAAAACACAAGGCTCGTTGTCAATGCATTGTGTGGTATCAGCTGGCAGTTTCTGATGTGCACTAGTGATGTCCCATTCCACAGGGTTATTTATCTGTCCCTACACTAGTGATGTCCCATTCCATAGGGTTATTTATCTGTCCCTACACTAGTGATGTCCCATTCCAAAGGGTTATTTATCTGTCCCTACACTAGTGATGTCCCATTCCATAGGGTTATTTATCTGTCCCTACACTAGTCATGTCCTATTCCAAAGGGTTATTTATCTGTCCCTACACTAGTGATGTCCCATTCCATAGGGTTATTTATCTGTCCCTACACTAGTGATGTCCCATTCCATAGGGTTCTCTATCTGTCCCTACACTAGTGATGTCCCATTCCATAGGGTTCTCTATCTGTCCCTACACTAGTGATGTCCCATTCCATAGGGTTATTTATCTGTCCCTACACTAGTGATGTCCCATTCCATAGGGTTCTCTATCTGTCCCTACACTAGTGATGTCCCATTCCATAGGCTTATTTATCTGTCCCTACACTAGTGATGTCCCATTCCATAGGGTTATTTATCTGTCCCTACACTAGTGATGTCCCATTCCATAGGGTTCTCTATCTGTCCCTACACTAGTGATGTCCCATTCCATAGGGTTATTTATCTGTCCCTACACTAGTGATGTCCCATTCCATAGGGTTATTTATCTGTCCCTACACTAGTGATGTCCCATTCCATAGGGTTCTCTATCTGTCCCTACACTAGTGATGTCCCATTCCATAGGGTTATTTATCTGTCCCTACACTAGTGATGTCCCATTCCATAGGGTTCTCTATCTGTCCCTACACTAGTGATGTCCCATTCCATAGGGTTATTTATCTGTCCCTACACTAGTGATGTCCCATTCCATAGGGTTATTTATCTGTCCCTACACTAGTGATGTCCCATTCCATAGGGTTATTTATCTGTCCCTACACTAGTGATGTCCCATTCCATAGGGTTATTTATCTGTCCCTACACTAGTGATGTCCCATTCCATAGGGTTATTTATCTGTCCCTACACTAGTGATGTCCCATTCCATAGGGTTATTTATCTGTCCCTACACTAGTGATGTCCCATTCCATAGGGTTATTTATCTGTCCCTACACTAGTGATGTCCCATTCCATAGGGTTCTCTATCTGTCCCTACACTAGTGATGTCCCATTCCATAGGGTTCTCTATCTGTCCCTACACTAGTGATGTCCCATTCCATAGGGTTATTTATCTGTCCCTACACTAGTGATGTCCCATTCCATAGGGTTCTCTATCTGTCCCTACACTAGTGATGTCCCATTCCATAGGGTTATTTATCTGTCCCTACACTAGTGATGTCCCATTCTATAGGGTATTATCTGTCCCTACACTAGTGATGTCCCATTCCATAGGGTTATTATCTGTCCCTACACTAGTGATGTCCCATTCCAAAGGGTTATTATCTGTCCCTACACTAGTGATGTCCCATTCCATAGGGTTATTATCTGTCCCTACACTAGTGATGTCCCATTCCATAGGGTTATTTATCTGTCCCTACACTAGTGATGTCCCATTCCATAGGTTTATTTATCTGTCCCTAAACTAGTCATGTCCCACTCCATAGGTTTATTTATCTGTCCTACTCTAGTGATGTCCCATTCCAAAAGGTTATATATCTGTCCCTACACTAGTGATGTCCCATTCCATAGGGTTATTTATCTGTCCCTACACTAGTGATGTTCCATTCCATAGGGTTATTTATCTGTCCCTACACTAGTGATGTCCCATTCCATAGGGTTATTTATCTGTCCCTACACTAGTGATGCCCCATTCCATAGGGTTATTATCTGTCCTACACTAGTGATGTCCCATTCCATAGGTTTATTTATCTGTCCTACACTAGTGATGTCCCATTCCACAGGGTTATTTATCTGTCCCTACACTAGTGATGTCCCATTCCATAGGGTTATGTATCTGTCCCTACACTAGTGATGCCCCATTCCATAGGGTTATTTATCTGTCCCTACACTAGTGATGTCCCATTCCATAGGGTTATTTATCTGTCCCTACACTAGTGATGTCCCATTCCATGGGGTTATTTATCTGTCCCTACACTAGTGATGTCCCATTCCATAGGGTTATTTATCTGTCCCTACACTAGTGATGTCCCATTCCATAGGGTTATTTATCTGTCCCTACACTAGTGATGTCCCATTCCATGGGGTTATTTATCTGTCCCTACACTAGTGATGTCCCATTCCATAGGGTTATTTATCTGTCCCTACACTAGTTATGTCCCATTCCATAGGTTTATTTATCTGTCCCTAAACTAGTCATGTCCCACTCCATAGGTTTATTTATCTGTCCTACTCTAGTGATGCCCCATTCCAAAGGGTTATTTATCTGTCCCTACACTAGTGATGTCCCATTCCATAGGGTTCTCTATCTGTCCCTACACTAGTGATGTCCCATTCCATAGGGTTATTTATCTGTCCCTACACGAGTGATGTCCCATTCCATAGGGTTATTTATCTGTCCCTATACTAGTGATGTCCCATTCCATAGGGTTATTTATCTGTCCCTACACTAGTGATGTCCCATTCCAAAGGTTTATTATCTGTCCCTACACTAGTGATGTCCCATTCCATAGGGTTATTTATCTGTCCCTACACTAGTGATGTCCCATTCCAAAGGTTTATTATCTGTCCTGCACTAGTGATGTCCCATTCCATAGGGTTATTATCTGTCCCTACACTAGTGATGTCCCATTCCATAGTGTTATTTATCTGTCCCTACACTAGTGATGTCCCATTCCATAGGGTTATTATCTGTCCCCACACTAGTGATGTCCCATTCCATAGGGTTATTTATCTTCCCCTACACTAGTGATGCCCCATTCCATAGGGTTATTTATCTGTCCCTGCACTAGTGATGTCCTATTCCATAGGGTTATGTATCTGTCCCTACACTCCCCCACCGAAGGACATTCCCTCACGAAGGACACTCCCCCACCGAGGGACACTCCCCCACCGAGGGACACTCCCCCACAGAGGGACACTCCCCCACCGAGGGACATTCCCTCACCGAGGGACACTCCCCCACAGAGGGACACTCCCCCACCGAGGGACATTCCCTCACCGAGGGACACTCCCCCACCGAGGGACACTCCCCCACCGAGGGACATTCCCTCACCGAGGGACACTCCCCCACAGAGGGACACTCCCCCACCGAGGGACATTCCCTCACCGAGGGACACTCCCCCACCGAGGGACACTCCCCCACCGAGGGACATTCCCTCACCGAGGGACACTCCCCCACAGAGGGACACTCCCCCACCGAGGGACACTCCCCCACCGAGGGACATTCCCTCACCGAGGGACACTCCCCCACAGAGGGACACTCCCCCACAGAGGGACACTCCCTCACCGAGGGACACTCCCCCACTGGTAAACAAGGGGGACAGTCTAACACTTCTCTCTTTCCCTCCAGGCTCGAGGTCTCTCTCCTCAGTGGGTGTTCAGTGCTAGAGGAGACTACAGCAGAGCAGCTGAGACCATGCAGGAGGCCATACTGAACTCTGATGTACAGGATGAGACCATGACACGGATCTACAACACACGCATAATGAGGGTAGGTAGGGGATAGCTGTGTCTGTCTGTCTGTCTAATTCTCTGTCTCCGTCTCTCGCTCTCTCTCTCTCTCTCTCTTTCTCTCTCTTTCTCTCTTTTTCTCTCTCTCTCTCTGTCAGTCTGTGTGTACCAGTCAAAAGTTTGGACATACCTACTCATTCAAGGGTTTTTCTTTATTTTTACAATTGAGATTGTTTGGGATGAGTTGGACCGCAGAGTGAAGGAAAAGAAGCCAACAAGTGCTCAGCATATGTGGGAACTCCTTCGAGACTGTTGGAAAAGTATTCCAGATGAAGCTGGTTGAGAGAATGCCAAGAGTGTGCGAAGCTGTCATCAAGGCAAAGGGTTGCTACTTTGAAGAATCTCAAATATGTTTAACACTTTTTTGGTTAGTACATGATTCCATATGTGTTACAGTGTTGATGTCTTCAATATTATTCTACAAATAGAAAATAGTCAAAATAAAGAAAAACCCTTGAATGAGTAGATGTGTCCTAACTTTTGACTGGTACTGTATAAATGTAATGTGTGTGTGTGTTTATATATATATATAGATAGATAATGGTTATGTATTTATATATGTATATATATATTGTGTGGTTGTATATGTATGTGTATATATATATATATATATATTGTGTGGTTGTATATGTAAGTGTATATATATAGTGTGTGGTTGTATATGTATGTATATATATATATATATATATATATATATATATAATGTGTGGTTGTATATGTATGTGTGTATATATACATTGTGTGGTTGTATATGTAAGTGTATATACATATATATATATTGTGTGGTTGTATATGTAAGTGTATATATATAGTGTGTGGTTGTATATGTATGTGTATATGTCACGCCCTGGCCTTAGTATTCTTTGTTTTCTTTATTATTTTAGTTAGGTCAGGGTGTGACATGGGGAATGTTTGTGTTTTGTTGGTATTGGGTGATTCTATGGTAAAGGGGTTGTTGGTGTAGTATATGGGTTTGGTGTTGAGTGTATGTGTCTAGCTGTGTCTATGTTGGGTGTAGTTCTAGGAAAGTCTATGGTGGCCGGAATGGGTTCTCAATTAGAGACAGCTGATTTCGGTTGTCTCTAATTGGGAGCCATATTTAAGGCTGCCATGGGCTTTAGCTGTTTGTGGGTCATTGTTTGTGTATATGTATAGTTCGACGTAAGTAGTTTGTGTGTGCACTTACGTTTGAAGTTTTCACGATCGTTTGTTGTTTTCGTTAGTGTTGTATAAGTGTGTAGTGTTCATCTTCGTCGTTGCTATTAAAAAAGAAGATGTATTCAAATCATGTTGCGCCTTGGTCCTCTCGTTCATGTCAACACGATCGTGACAGAATGACCCACCATTATACGACCAAGCAACATGACCAGCGGCAACAGGAGCAATACAAGGATTCATGGACATGGGAGGAAATTTTAGACCGGGAGGTACCAGGAGAATATAACCGCCCCAAAGCTGAGCTGGAGGCAGCGAAAGCAGAGAGGCGGCGATATGAGGAGCTAGCTCGGAGGCAGGAAAAGGAACCTACAAAGGATCTGGGCTACACTACGTGGGAGGAGATCGACAGGTGGGCGATCAACCCAGGGAGAGTGCCGGAGCCCGCCTGGGATTCTCTGGCGCAGTGCGAGGAGGGATACCGGCGAATGGAGGCAGCACGACGAAGCGGTAGGAAGCCTGTGGGAAAACCCCAAAAATTTCTTTGGGGGGGGCTTAAAGGGAGAGTGGCGAAGTCAGGTAGGAAACCTGCGCCTACTCCCTGTAATTACCGTGGAGAGCGAGAGTACGGGCAGACACCGTGTTACGCAGTAGAGCGCACGGTGTCTCCTGTACGTGTGCATAGCCCGGTGCGGGTTCTTCCACCTCCCCGCACTGGCAGGGCTAGATTGAGTATTGAGCCGGATGTCATGAAGCCGGCCCTACATATCTGGCCACCAGTGCGTCTCCTCGGGCCGGTTTACATGGCACCAGCCTTACGCATGGTGTCCCCGGTTCGCCTACATAGCCCGGTGCGGGTTATTCCACCTCCCCGCACTGGTCGGGCAACGGGGAGCATTCAACCAGGTAAGGTTGGTCAGGCTCAATGCTCAAGGGAGCCAATACGCCTGCACGGTCCGGTATTTCCGGCGCCACCTCCCCGCCCCAGTTCAGTGCCACCAGTACATACACCACGTAACAGGCTTCCAGTGTGTCTCCAGAGCCCTGTTCCTCCTCCACGCACTCGTCCTATGGTGCGTGTCTCCAGCCCGGTACCACCAATTCCGGCACCACGCACTAAGCCTCTTGTGCGTTTCCAGAGTCCTGTGCATCCTGTTGCTGCTCCCCGCATTAGCCCTGAGATGCGTGTCCCCAGTCCGGTACCACCAGTTCCGGCCCCACGCACTAGGCCTAATGTGCGTCCCCAGGGTCCAGTATGCCCTGTTCCTTCTCCCCGCACTAGCCCTGAGATGCGTGTCCCCAGCCCGGTGCCACCAGTCCCGGCACCACGCACCAGGCCTACAGTGCGCCTCAGCCGGCAGGAGTCTGCCGTCTGCACAGCGATGACTGAACTGCCCGTCTGCCAAGCGCCATCTGAGCCATCCGTCTCCCCAGCGCCATCTGAGCCATCCGTCTCCCCAGCGCCATCTGAGCCATCCGTCTCCCCAGCGCCATCTGAGCCATCCGTCTCCCCAGCGCCATCTGAGCCATCCGTCTGCCATGAGCCTGCAAAGCCGCCCGTCTGCCATGAGCCTGCAAAGCCGCCCGTCTGCCATGAGCCTACTGAGCCGTCCGCCAGACAGGAGCCGCTAGAGCCGCCAGCCAGACAGGAGCCGCTAGAGCCGTCCGTCAGACAGGATCTGCCAGAGCCGCCAACCAGACAGGATCTGCCAGAGCCGCCAACCAGACAGGATCTGCCAGAGCCGCCAACCAGACAGGATCTGCCAGAGCCGCCAACCAGACAGGATCTGCCAGAGCCGCCAATCAGACAGGAGCAGCCAGATCCGTCAGCTAGCCATGAGCAGCCAGATCCGTCAGCTAGCCATGAGCAGCCAGATCCGTCAGCTAGCCATGAGCAGCCAGATCCGTCAGCTAGCCATGAGCAGCCAGATCCGTCAGCTAGCCATGAGCAGCCAGATCCGTCAGCTAGCCATGAGCAGCCAGATCCGTCAGCCAGCCATGAGCGGCCAGATCCGTCAGCCAGCCATGAGCGGCCAGATCAGTCAGCCAGCCATGGGCCGTCCCTCAGTCCGGAGCTGCAGTCCCTCAGTCCGGAGCTGCAGTCCCTCAGTCCGGAGCTGCAGTCCCTCAGCCTGGTGCTGCCCCTTACCCTGGTACTGTCCCTTACCCTGGTACTGCCCCTTACCCTGGTACTGCCCCTTACCCTGGTACTGCCCCTTACCCTGGTACTGCCCCTTAGTCCGGAACTGCCCCTTAATGCAGTGTGGTTAATGTGGAGGGGGGTCATTTGGAGGAAGTTAAGGAGGCGGTTAGGGACTGTGGTGACGTGGGGACTACGACCAGAGCCGGAGCCGCCACCATGGATGGAAGCCCACCCAGACCCTCCCCTAGACTGTGTAATGGTGCGCCCGGAGTTCGCACCTTAAGGGGGGGGTTATGTCACGCCCTGGCCTTAGTATTCTTTGTTTTCTTTATTATTTTAGTTAGGTCAGGGTGTGACATGGGGAATGTTTGTGTTTTGTTGGTATTGGGTGATTCTATGGTAAAGGGGTTGTTGGTGTAGTATATGGGTTTGGTGTTGAGTGTATGTGTCTAGCTGTGTCTATGTTGGGTGTAGTTCTAGGAAAGTCTATGGTGGCCGGAATGGGTTCTCAATTAGAGACAGCTGATTTCGGTTGTCTCTAATTGGGAGCCATATTTAAGGCTGCCATGGGCTTTAGCTGTTTGTGGGTCATTGTTTGTGTATATGTATAGTTCGACGTAAGTAGTTTGTGTGTGCACTTACGTTTGAAGTTTTCACGATCGTTTGTTGTTTTCGTTAGTGTTGTATAAGTGTGTAGTGTTCATCTTCGTCGTTGCTATAAAAAAAAAAAAGAAGATGTATTCAAATCATGTTGCGCCTTGGTCCTCTCGTTCATGTCAACACGATCGTGACAGTATATATATATTGTGTGGTTGTATATGTTTGTGTATATATATATTGTGTGGTTGTATATGTATGTGTATATATATATATATATATTGTGTGGTTGTATATGTATGTGTATATACACTGCTCAAAAAAATAAAGGGAACACTTAAATAACACAATGTAACTCCAAGTCAATCACACTTCTGTGAAATCAAACTGTCCACTTAGGAAGCAACACTGATTGACAATAAATTTCACATGCTGTTGTGCAAATGGAATAGACAAAAGGTGGAAATTATAGGCAATTAGCAAGACACCCCCCAAAACAGGAGTGATTCTGCAGGTTGTGACCACACACCACTTCTCAGTTCCTATGCTTCCTGGCTGATGTTTTGGTCACTTTTGAATGCTGGCGGTGCTCTCACTCTAGTGGTAGCATGAGACGGAGTCTACAACCCACACAAGTGGCTCAGGTAGTGCAGTTCATCCAGGATGGCACATCAATGCGAACTGTGGCAAAAAGGTTTGCTGTGTCTGTCAGCGTAGTGTCCAGAGCATGCAGGCGCTACCAGGAGACAGGCCAGTACATCAGGAGACGTGGAGGAGGCCGTAGGAGGGCAACAACCCAGCAGCAGGACCGCTACCTCCGCCTTTGTGCAAGGAGGTGCACTGCCAGCGCCCTGCAAAATGACCTCCAGCAGGCCACAAATGTGCATGTGTCTGCTCAAACGGTCAGAAACAGACTCCATGAGGGTGGTATGAGGGCCCGACGTCCACAGGTGGGGGTTGTGCTTACAGCCCAACACCGTGCAGGACGTTTGGCATTTGCCAGAGAACACCAAGATTGGCAAATTCGCCACTGGCGCCCTGTGCTCTTCACAGATGAAAGCAGGTTCACACTGAGCACATGAGCACATGTGACAGACGTGACAGAGTCTGGAGACGCCGTGGAGAACGTTCTGCTGCCTGCAACATCCTCCAGCATGACCGGTTTGGCGATGGGTCAGTCATGGTGTGGGGTGGCATTTCTTTGTGGGGCCGCACAGCCCTCCATGTGCTCGCCAGAGGTAGCTTGACTGCCATTAGGTACCGAGATGAGATCCTCAGACCCCTTGTGAGACCATATGCTGACACATGCACATTTGTGGCCTGCTGGAGGTCATTTTGCAGGGCTCTGGCAGTGCACCTCCTTGCACAAAGGCAGAGGTAGCGGTCCTGCTGCTGGGTTGTTGCCCTCCTACGGCCTCCTCCACGTCTCCTGATGTACTGGCCTGTCTCCTGGTAGCGCCTGCATGCTCTGGACACTACGCTGACAGACACAGCAAACCTTTTTGCCACAGTTCGCATTGATGTGCCATCCTGGATGAACTGCACTACCTGAGCCACTTGTGTGGGTTGTAGACTCCGTCTCATGCTACCACTAGAGTGAGAGCACCGCCAGCATTCAAAAGTGACCAAAACATCAGCCAGGAAGCATAGGAACTGAGAAGTGGTGTGTGGTCACCACCTGCAGAATCACTCCTGTTTTGGGGGGTGTCTTGCTAATTGCCTATAATTTCCACCTTTTGTCTATTCCATTTGCACAACAGCATGTGAAATTTATTGTCAATCAGTGTTGCTTCCTAAGTGGACAGTTTGATTTCACAGAAGTGTGATTGACTTGGAGTTACATTGTGTTGTTTAAGTGTTCCCTTTATTTTTTTGAGCAGTGTATATATTGTGTGGTTGTATATGTATGTGTATATATATATATATATTGTGTGGTTGTATATGTATGTGTATATATATATATATATATAGTGTGGTTGTATATGTATGTGTATATATATATATTGTGTGGTTGTATATGAATGTGTATATATATATATATATTGTGTGGTTGTATATCTATGTGTATATATATATATAATGTGTGGTTGTATATGTATGTGTTTATATATATATTGTATAGTTGTATATGTATGTGTGTATATAAATATATATATTGTGTGGTTGTATATGTAAGTGTATATATATATTGTGTGGTTGTATGTGCATATATATATATTGTGTGGTTGTATATGTATGTATATATATATATATATTGTGTGTGGTTGTATATGTATGTATATATATATATATATATATATATTGTGTGGTTGTATATGTATATGTATCTATATTGTGTGGTTGTATATGTATGTGTATATATACATATATTGTGTGGTTGTATATGTATTTATATATATATATATATTTATATATATATTGTGTGGTTGTATATGTATTTATATATATATATATATTGTGTGGTTGTATATGTATGTATATATATGTATATTGTGTGGTTGTATATGTATGTGTATATATATATTGTGTGGTTGTATATGTATGTGTATATATATATTGTGTGGTTTTATATGTATGTGTATATATATATTGTGTGGTTGTATATGTATGTGTATATATATATCGAACCCACAAAAGCTGATGCTCCAGATACTCAACTAGTCTAAAGAAGGTCAGTTTTATTGCTTCTTTAATCAGAACGACAGTTTTCAGCTGTGCTAACACAATTACAAAATGGTTTTCTAATGATCAATTAGCCTTTTAAAATGATAAACTTGGACTAGCTAACACAACATGCCATTGGAGCACAGGAGTGATGGTTGCTGATAATGGGCCTCTGAAAACCTATGTAGATATTCCATTAAAAATAAGCCGTTTCCAGCTACAAAAGTCAATTACAACATTAACAATGTCTATACTGTATTTCTGATCAATTTGATGTTATTTTAATGGATAAAAATGAGCTTTTCTTTCAAAAACAAGGACATTTCTAAGTGACCCCCAACTTTTGAATGGTAGTGTATATAATGCGTGTGTTTTATATAATAAATATATACATGTAATGTGTGTATATATACACTATGTAATGTGTGTGTTTTTATATAATATATATATGTAATGTGTGTATATATATACACTATGTAATGTGTGTGTTTTATATAATATATACATGTAATGTGTGTGTATATATACACTATGTAATGTGTGTGTTTTATATAATATATATTTATAATATGTGTGTATATATACACTATGTAATGTGTGTGTTTTTATATAATATATACATGTAATGTGTGTGTATATATACACTATGTAATGTGTGTGTTTTTATATAATATATATATATATAATGTGTATATATACACTATGTAATGTGTGTTTTTATATAATATATATATAATGTGTATATATACACTATGTAATGTTTATTTTTATATAATATATATATAATGTGTATGTATACAGTATGTAATGTGTATTTTTATATAATATATATATATATATATATATATATATAATGTGTATATATACACTATGTAATGTGTATTTTTATATAATATATTTATATAATGTGTATATATACATTATGTAATGTGTATTTTTATATAATATATATTTATAATGTGTATATATTCAGTATGTAGTGTGTATTTTTGTATAATATATATATATAATCCCGTGTGGCTCAGTTGGTAAAGCATGGCGCTTGCAATGCCAGGGTTGTGGGTTCAATTCCCACGGGGGGACCAGGGTTCAATTCCCACGGGGGGACCAGGATGAGTATGTATGAACTTTCCAATTTGTAAGTCGCTCTGGATAAGAGCGTCTGCTAAATGACTTAAATGTAAATGTGTATATATACAGTATGTAATGTGTGTGTTTTTGTATAATATATATATAATGTGTATATATACAGTATGTAATATATGTGTTTTTGTATAATATATATATATATATATATAATGTGTATATATACAGTATGTAATGTGTGTGTTTTTGTATAATATATATATATATAATGTGTATATATACACTATGTAATGTGTGTGTGTATATATATAGTATGTAATGTGTGTGTTTTTGTATAATATATATATATATATATATATATATATAATGTGTATATATACACTATGTAATGTTTGTCTTTTTGTATATATATATATATATAATGTGTATATATACAGTATGTAATGTGTGTTTTTGTATAATATATATATATATATAATATGTATATATACACTGTAATGTGTGTGTTTTTGTATATATATATATATATAATGTGTATATATACAGTATGTAATGTGTGTTTTTGTATAATATATATATATATAATGTGTATATATACACTATGTAATGTGTGTGTTTTTGTATATATATATATATATATATATATATAATGTGTATATATACAGTATGTAATGTGTGTATATATATATATATATATATAATGTGTATATACACAGTATGTAATGTGTGTGCATATATATATATATATATATAATGTGTATATATACACTATGTAATGTGTGTGTATGTATATATATATATATATATATATATAATGTTTATATATACAGTATGTAATGTGTGTGTTTTTGTATATATATATATATATATAATGTGTATATATACACTATGTAATGTGTGTGTTTTATATAATATATATATATAATGTGTATATATACAGTATGTAATGTGTGTGTTTTATATAATATATATATATATAATGTGTATATATACAGTATGTAATGTGTGTGTTTTATATAATATATATATATATATATAATGTGTATATATACAGTATGTAATGCGTGTGTTTTTGTATAATATATATATATATAATGTGTATATATACAGTATGCAATGTGTGTGTTTTATATAATATATATATATATATATATATATATAATGTGTATATATACAGTATGTAATGTGTGTGTTTTATGTAATATATATATATATAATGTGTATATATACAGTATGTAATGTGTGTGTTTTATATAATATATATATATATATAATGTGTATATATACAGTATGTAATGTGTGTGTTTTTGTATATATATATATATATAATGTGTATATGTACAGTATGTAATGTGTGTGTTTTTGTATATATATATATATAATGTGTATATATACAGTATGTAATGTGTGTGTTTTTGTATATATATATATATAATGTGTATATATACAGTATGTAATGTGTGTGTTTTTGTATAGATATATATATATATATATATAATGTGTATATATACACTATGTAGTGTGTGTGTTTTGTATATATATATATATATATATATATATATATAACGTGTATATATACAGTATGTAATGTGTGTGTGTATATATATATATATAATGTGTATATATACAGTATGTAATGTGTGTGCATATATATATATATATAATGTGTATATATACAGTATGTAATGCGTGTGTTTTTGTATAATATATATATATATAATGTGTATATATACAGTATGTAATATGTGTGTTTTATATAGTATATATATATATAAATAATGTGTATATATACAGTATGTAATGTGTGTGTTTAATATAATATATATATATATATAATGTGTATATATACAGTATGTAATGTGTGTGTTTTATATAATATATATATATATAATGTGTATATATACAGTATGTAATGTGTGTGTTTTATATAATATATATATATATATAATGTGTATTCATACAGTATGTAATGTTTGTGTTTTTGTATATATATATATATATATATATATATATATAATGTGTATATATACACTATGTAATGTGTGTGTTTTATATAATATATATATATAATGTGTATATATACAGTATGTAATGTGTGTGTTTTATATAATATATATATATAATGTGTATATATACAGTATGTAATGTGTGTGTTTTATATAATATATATATATAATGTGTATATATACAGTATGTAATGCGTGTGTTTTTGTATAATATATATATATATATAATGTGTATATATACAGTATGTAATATGTGTGTTTTATATAATATATATATATATAAATAATGTGTATATATACAGTATGTAATGTGTGTGTTTAATATAATATATATATATATATATAATGTGTATATATACAGTATGTAATGTGTGTGTTTTATATAATATATATATATATAATGTGTATATATACAGTATGTAATGTGTGTGTTTTATATAATATATATATATAATGTGTATTCATACAGTATGTAATGTTTGTGTTTTTGTATATATATATATATATATATATATATATAATGTGTATATATACAGTATGTAATGTGTGTGTTTTTGTATATATATATATAATGTGTATATATACAGTATGTAATGTGTGTGTTTTTGTATATATATATATATATATATATATATATATATATATATATATATATATATATATAATGTGTATATATACAGTATGCAATGTGTGTGTTTTTGTATATATATATATATATATAATGTGTATATATACAGTATGTAATGTGTGTTTTATATATATATAATGTGTATATATACACTATGTAATGTGTGTGTTTTTGTATATATATATATATAATGTGTGTATATACAGTATGTAATGTGTGTGTTTTTGTATATATATATATATATATATATATATAATGTGTGTATATATAGTATGTAATGTGTGTGTTTTTGTATATATATATATATATATATAATGCGTGTATATACAGTATGTAATGTGTGTGTTTTTGTATATATATATATATATATAGTGTGTATATATACAGTATGTAATGTGTGTGTTTTTGTATAATATATATATAATGTGTGTATATACACTATGTAATGCGTGTGTTTTTTTATAATATATATATAATGTGTGTATATACACTATGTAATGAGTGTGTTTTTGTATAATATATATATAATGTGTGTATATACACTATGTAATGTGTGTGTTTTTGTATAATATATATATATATATAATGTGTATATATACAGTATGTAATGTGTGTGTTTTTGTATAATATATATATATATATAATGTGTATATATACAGTATGTAATGTGTGTGTATTACTTCCTGTCCCAGTACGTGTCGGTGTATATATACACTATGTAATGTGTGTGTTTTTGTATATATATATTTAATGTGTATATATACAGTATATAATGTGTGTGTATTACTTCCTGTCCCAGTACGTGTCGGTGTATATATACAGAATGTAATGCGTGTGTATTACTTCCTGTCCCAGTACGTGTCGGTGTATATACACTATGTAATGTGTGTTTTATATAATATATATATATATATAATGTGTATATATACACTATGTAATGTGTATTTTTGTATAATATATATATAATGTGTATATATACAGTATGTAATGTGTGTATTTTTGTATAATATATATATAATGTGTATATATACAGTATGAAATGTGTTTATTTTTGTATAATATATATATAATGTGTATATGTACACTATGTAATGTGTGTGTTTTTGTATATATATATTTAATGTGTATATATACAGTATGTAATGTGTGTGTTTTATGTGTATTACTTCCTGTCCCAGTACGTGTCGGTGTATATACAGTATGTAATGTGTGTAACGTGTTTCTACAGGTAGAGTATTACTTCCTGTCCCAGTACGTGTCGGTGTATATACAGTATGTAATGTGTGTGTTTTTGTATATATATATATAATGTGTATATATACACTATGTAATGTATGTGTTTTATATAATATATATATGTATAATGTGTATATATACAGTATGTAATGTGTGTGTTTTATATAATATATATATATATATATAATGTGTATATATACACTATGTAATGTGTGTGTTTTATATATATATATAATGTGTATATATACACTATGTAATGTGTGTGGTTTTATATAATGTATATATAATGTGTATATATACACTATGTAATGTGTGTGTTTTATATATATATATATATAATGTGTGTATATATACACTATGTAATGTGTATTTTTATATAATATATAATGTGTATATATACACTATGTAATGTATGTAACGTGTTTCTACAGGTAGAGTATTACTTCCTGTCCCAGTACGTGTCGGTGGTTGAGACGCCGTTCCGTCACGTTGTGCACGGTCGCGGGGAACACACTCTGAGTGCTCTCACCGAACACCTTTCCCTACTGACCTCCGACCCCAGGCGCTTCAACGAGGCCCTTTTCCGACGGCAACTCGCCCTGTTCACCTGGACGCTGCAGGGAGCCGCCAACGCCCTGAGCGGAGACATTTGGAATATAGACAATGTCTTCTAACATAGACACGTGTAGAGATGCACACACACACTACACACTATACACACACACTACACACTATACACACGCACACACACACACACACACACACACACACACACACACACACACACACACACACACACACACACACACACACACACACACACACACAAACACACACACAGCCGCCAACGCTCTGAGCGGAGACATTTGGAACATAGACAATGTCTTCTAACATAGACGCATGTAGAGATGCACACACACACTACACACTATACACACACACTACACACTATACACACACACTACACACTATACACACACACTATACACACACACTACACACACACTACACACTATACACACACACTACACACTATACACACACACTACACACTATACACACACACTACACACACACTACACACTACACACTATATACACACACACACACACACACACACACACACACACACACACACACACACACACACACACACACACACACACACTACACAAACACAAACACATACAGACACCTCTCTAACCTGTCAGTATTTCTGGTGTACGCAGACAGACACCTCTCTGTGCTGTCAGTATTTCTGGTGTAGGCAGACAGACACCTCTCTGTGCTGTCAGTATTTCTGGTGTAGGCAGACAGACACCTCTCTGACCTGTCAGTATTTCTGGTGTAGGCAGACAGACACCTCTCTAACCTGTCAGTATTTATGGTGTAGGCAGACAGACACCTCTCTAACCTGTCAGTATTTCTGGTGTAGGCAGACAGACACCTCTCTAACCTGTCAGTATTTCTGGTGTAGGCAGTCAGACACCTCTCTGTGCTGTCAGTATTTCTGGTGTAGGCAGACAGACACCTCTCTGTGCAGTCAGTATTTCTGGTGTAGGCAGACAGACACCTCTCTGTGCTGTCAGTATTTCTGGTGTAGGCAGACAGACACCTCTCTAACCTGTCAGTATTTCTGGTGTAGGCAGACAGACACCACTCTGACCTGTCAGTATTTCTGGTGTACGCAGACAGACATCTCTCTGTGCTGTCAGTATTTCTGGTGTAGGCAGACAGACACCTCTCTAACCTGTCAGTATTTCTGGTGTAGGCAGACAGACACCTCTCTAACCTGTCAGTATTTCTGGTGTAGGCAGACAGACACCTCTCTGACCTGTCAGTATTTCTGGTGTAGGCAGACAGACACCTCTCTGACCTGTCAGTATTTCTGGTGTAGGCAGACAGACACCTCTCTAACCTGTCAGTATTTCTGGTGTAGGCAGACAGACACCTCTCTAACCTGTCAGTATTTCTGGTGTAGGCAGACAGACACCTCTCTGACCTGTCAGTATTTCTGGTGTAGGCAGACAGACACCTCTCTAACCTGTCAGTATGTCTGGTGTAGGCAGACAGACACCTCTCTAACCTGTCAGTATTTCTGGTGTAGGCAGACAGACACCTCTCTGACCTGTCAGTATGTCTGGTGTAGGCAGACAGACACCGCTCTGTGCTGTCAGTACTTCTGGTGTAGGCAGACAGACACCTCTCTAACCTGTCAGTATTTCTGGTGTAGGCAGACAGACATCTCTCTAACCTGTCAGTATTTCTGGTGTAGGCAGACAGACACCTCTCTGACCTGTCAGTATTTCTGGTGTAGGCAGACAGACACCTCTCTAACCTGTCAGTATGTCTGGTGTAGGCAGACAGACACCTCTCTAACCTGTCAGTATTTCTGGTGTAGGCAGACAGACACCTCTCTGACCTGTCAGTATGTCTGGTGTAGGCAGACAGACACCGCTCTGTGCTGTCAGTACTTCTGGTGTAGGCAGACAGACACCTCTCTAACCTGTCAGTATTTCTGGTGTAGGCAGACAGACATCTCTCTAACCTGTCAGTATTTCTGGTGTAGGCAGACAGACACCTCTCTGACCTGTCAGTATGTCTGGTGTAGGCAGACAGACACCGCTCTGTGCTGTCAGTACTTCTGGTGTAGGCAGACAGACACCTCTCTAACCTGTCAGTATTTCTGGTGTAGGCAGACAGACATCTCTCTAACCTGTCAGTATTTCTGGTGTAGGCAGACAGACACCTCTCTGACCTGTCAGTATTTCTGGTGTAGGCAGACAGACACCTCTCTGACCTGTCAGTATTTCTGGTGTAGGCACACAGACATCTTTATCTCTTCTCTGAGGGTGTGTGTCTAATTCATCTGAGGGTGAGTCTCAAATGGCACACTGTTCATTATGTAGTCTACTGCATAGGGCTCTAGTCCAATCTAGGGTACTATATAGGGCTCCAGTCAAATATAGGGTACTATATAGGGCTCTAGTCCAATCTAGGGTACTATATAGGGCTCTAGTCCAGTCTAGGGTACTATATAGGGCTCTAGTCCAGTCTAGGGTACTATATAGGGCTCTAGTCCAGTCTAGCTTACTATATAGGGCTTTTGTCCAGTCTAGGGTACTATATAGGGCTCTAGTCCAGTCTAGGGTACTATATAGGGCTCTAGTCCAGTCTAGCTTACTATATAGGGCTCTAGACCAGTCTAGTTTACTATAGGGCTCTAGTCCAGTCTAGGGTACTATATAGGGCTCTAGACCAGTCTAGTGTACTATATAGGGCTTTAGTCCAGTCTAGTATACTATATAGGGCTCTAGACCAGTCTAGTATACTATATAGGGCTCTAGACCAGTCTAGTGTACTATATAGGGATCTAGACCAGTCTAGTATACTATTGGGATCTAGACAAGTCTATTATACTATATAGGGCTCTAGTCCAGTCTAGTATACTATTGGGCTCTAGTCCAGTCTAGTATACTATATAGGGATCTAGTCCAGTCTAGTATACTATATAGGGCTCTAGACCAGTCTAGTATACTATATAGGGCTCTAGTCCAGTCTAGGGTACTATATAGGGATCTAGACCAGTTTAGTATACTATATAGGGATCTAGTCCAGTCTAGTATACTATATAGGGCTCTAGTCCAGTCTAGTGTACTATTTAGGGCTCTAGTGCAGTCTACTATACTATATAGGGCTCTAGTCCAGTCTAGTATACTATAGGGCTCTAGACCAGTCTAGTATACTATATAGGGCTCTAGACCAGTCTAGTATACTATATAGGGCTCTAGACCAGTCTAGTATATTATAGGGATCTAGACCAGTCTAGTGTACTATATAGGGATCTAGTCCAGTCTAGTATAATATAGGGATCTAGACCAGTCTAGTGTACTATATAGGGCTCTAGACCAGTCTAGTATACTATATAGGGCTCTAGTCCAGTCTAGTATACTATATAGGGATCTAGACCAGTCTAGTATACTATAGGGATCTAGACCAGTCTAGTATATTTTAGGGCTCTAGACCAGTCTAGTATACTATATATGGCTCTAGTCCAGTCTAGTGTACTATATAGGGATCTAGACCAGTCTAGTATACTATTGGGATCTAGACCAGTCTATTATACTATATAGGGCTCTAGTCCAGTCTAGTATACTATTGGGCTCTAGTCCAGTCTAGTATACTATATAGGGATCTAGTCCAGTCTAGTATACTATATAGGGCTCTAGTCCAGTCTATTATACTATAGGGCTCTAGACCAGTCTAGTATACTATATAGGGATCTAGACCAGTCTAGTATACTATATAGGGCTCTAGTCCAGTCTAGTATACTATATAGGGATCTAGACCAGTCTAGTGTACTATAGGGCTCTAGACCAGTCTAGTATACTATATAGGGTTCTAGTCCAGTCTAGGGTACTCTATAGGGCTCTAGTCCAGTCTATTATACTATAGGGCTCTAGACCAGTCTAGTATACTATATAGGGATCTAGACCAGTCTAGTATACTATATAGGGCTCTAGTCCAGTCTAGTATACTATATAGGGATCTAGACCAGTCTAGTGTACTATAGGGCTCTAGACCAGTCTAGTATACTATATAGGGTTCTAGTCCAGTCTAGGGTACTCTATAGGGCTCTAGTCCAGTCTAGGGTACTATATAGGGATCTAGACCAGTCTAGTGTACTATATAGGGATCTAGACCAGTCTAGTATACTATAGGGCTCTAGTCCAGTCTAGTATACTATATAGGGCTCTAGACCAGTCTAGTATACTATATAGGGATCTAGACCAGTCTAGTATACTATATAGGGATCTAGTCCAGTCTAGTATACTATAGGGCTCTAGACCAGTCTAGTATACTATATAGGGCTCTAGACCAGTCTCGTATACTATATAGGGCTCTAGACCAGTCTAGTATACTATATAGGGATCTTGTCCAGTCTAGTATACTATATAGGGCTCTAGTCCAGTCTAGGGTACTATATAGGGATCTAGTCCAGTCTAGTATACTATATAGGGCTCTAGTCCAGTCTAGTATACTATATAGGGATCTAGACCAGTCTAGTATACTATATAGGGCTTTAGACCAGTCTAGTATACTATAGGGCTCTAGACCAGTCTAGTATACTATATAGGGCTCTAGTCCAGTCTAGTATACTATATAGGGCTCTAGACCAGTCTAGTATACTATATAGGGCTCTAGTCCAGTCTAGTATGCTATATAGGGCTCTAGACCAGTCTAGTATACTATATAGGGATCTAGTCCAGTCTAGTATACTATATAGGGCTCTAGACCAGTCTAGTATACTATATAGGGCTCTAGACCAGTCTAGTATACTATATAGGGCTCTAGTCCAGTCTAGTATACTATATAGGGCTCTAGACCAGTCTAGTATACTATATTGGGCTCTAGACCAGTCTAGTATACTATATAGGGCTCTAGACCAGTCTAGTATACTATATAGGGCTCTAGACCAGTCTAGTATACTATATAGGGATCTAGTCCAGTCTAGTATACTATATAGGGCTCTAGACCAGTCTAGTATACTATATAGGGCTCTAGACCAGTCTAGTATACTATATAGGGCTCTAGACCAGTCTAGTATACTATATAGGGATCTAGTCCAGTCTAGTATACTATATAGGGCTCTAGACCAGTCTAGTATACTATATAGGGATCTAGTCCAGTCTAGTATACTATATAGCGTACAGGGTGTTATTTGGGATTGCTCCTGAGCGTTAATCTGTGTGATTCTTTAGTATTTCCTCTCCATGACGACCTGGTTGCTCCTCCATGACTGAGCCGCAAATGGCTCCCTATTGCCTATATAGTGCACTATATGACACTCTGGTAATGAGTGTAATGCTCTCTATAGGGAATAGGGTACAGTTGGGACTCACACTATAGGATCCTGTGACTTCTATAGACACTGACCTGGGATCAGGTTGGTACGCTCTCTGCCTGGTGGTCGGGGTTAGAGTGATGCAGGGTGATCTGGTCCTAGATCAGCCCTTAGGGTTAGTAACGACCTCCAGGTTTCTGATGTAACAGTGATTATCGGGGGCAGTGACTCCCATAATAATGACAGTTGTACAGTACTGTCCTCCAATCAAACAGCGGTATCTGCTATCAATCAACCCTCATGTCACAAACGCGGGAGTGGGGCTTAAATGTTGAAGGTGAAAGGTCAAGCCAGGTGACCTGATTTGTTCAATGGAGCCTGGGTATTATTTTTGCTGACGCCTCCGCTTCTCTGAGAATGACCTTAGAACCCTGACCCCCTTGTTTGTGACATCACGGGTCACTGCCTAGCCAGTGTTGTTGAGGACTTTGGAGTGTTTTGCTACTTTGTCCCAATAAAGTATTTTGTTCTTGTATCATAACAATACTGTGTCTGTGTCTGACTGAACGTCAAATGTCTGTCCTCGTGTCCTCTCCTCCCCTCCTTCACTAACTTCCTACACAGTCATAAAAAATACATCATAAAACCACTTGGGCAGATTTAAAACATTTTATTGAAGAACAATAACAATTATTTCAAAGTATATGTATATGTGACGTCACACAACTGTAATACACATTAGTGCAACTGTAAAACAACATCTGCCAGGAGTCAAACGTCAATGTCAACTGTTTACTGAAACAGTCTTCGTGAGAGACTACAGATCAAGTCACTGGATAGATTAGTCATGTCTGTCTGTCTGGCGACGTGGTCTGATGTCTCTGGGCTCCATTAGTCATCCTGGGATCTGTCTTGTTGGTCTGTGGGGTCGTCTCGTCTCCCCTGGCAGGGCTGGATCTGCGAGTTCAGAACCAATCAATATCCTACAACATGGATTCTACGATATGTTGTGTTCTATCAAATATTAGTTCTAGGTACTGTATTTCTGTCTTACCTGGCTATGGTGTTGCTTTCTCTCTGGCATCCACTGGAGTAGGCTGCTCTCCTTCCCCCCCTTCTCCCCCAGTCTCAACTCCTGTTTCCTCCCAACCCTCTCCATTCCCTCCTTCCCTTTCCACTCCTGTCTCCTCTCCTTCTGTTCCTTGTCCTCCTCCCCCTTCCCCTCCTGTCTCCTCTCCCCTCATTCCCTCTCCTCCTTCCTCTCCTGTCTCCTCTCCCCTCATTCCCTCTCCTACTTCCTCTCCTGTTTCCTCCCCACCCTCTCCATTCCCTCCTTCATTTCCCTCTCCTCCTTCCTCTCTTATTTCCTTCTCTCTTTCTTCTCCTTCACCCCCCTCCTCTTCATCACTGTCACTCTCTTCCTCATCACTGTCTTCACTTTCCTCTCCTCCCTCTTCCTCCCCTTCTCCCCCTTCTTCTCCACCTGCTTCTACCTCTCCTCCTTCCCCTCCATCTCCTCTTTCCTGTCCTCCCTCCTCCTCCTCTTCATCACTTGAATGACTGGAGTCGCTCTGTTGCTGAGAGAACGATGGAAAGAGTCAGTTGTGTGTGTGTGTGTGTGTGTGTGTGTGTGTGTGTGTGTGTGTGTGTGTGTGTGTGTGTGTGTGTGTGTGTGTGTGTGTGTGTGTGTGTGTGCTTGCATGCATGCCACTTACCCGCTCTCCTTCATCGCTGTCTGATCTTGTCACCCATCTCTTGTGGACCTGAGACAGAACACAGCCTGTTAGTAGGGAGGGAGACAGAGAGAGACAGAACACAGCCTGTTAGTAGGGAGGGAGGGAGACAGAGAGAGACAGAACACAGCCTGTTAGTAGGGAGGGAGACAGAGAGAGACAGAACACAGCCTGTTAGTAGGGAGGGAGACAGAGAGACAGAACACAGCCTGTTAGTAGGGAGGGAGACAGAGAGAGGCAGAACACAGCCTGTTAGTAGGGAGGGAGACAGAGAGAGACAGAACACAGCCTGTTAGTAGGGAAGGAGACAGAACACAGCCTGTTAGTAGGGAGGGAGACAGAACACAGCCTGTTAGTAGGGAGACAGAGAGGCAGAACACAGCCTGTTAGTAGGGAGGGAGACAGAGAGAGGCAGAACACAGCCTGTTAGTAGGGAGGGAGGGAGGGAGACAGAGAGAGACAGAACACAGCCTGTTAGTAGGGAGGGAGACAGAGAGAGACAGAACACAGCCTGTTAGTAGGGAGGGAGACAGAGACAGAACACAGCCTGTTAGTAGGGAGGGAGACAGAGAGACAGAACACAGCCTGTTAGTAGGGAGGGAGACAGAACACAGCCTGTTAGTAGGGAGGGAGACAGAGAGAGACAGAACACAGCCTGTTAGTAGGGAGGGAGACAGAGAGAGGCAGAACACAGCCTGTTAGTAGGGAGGGAGACAGAGACAGAACACAGCCTGTTAGTAGGGAGGGAGACAGAGAGAGGCAGAACACAGCCTGTTAGTAGGGAGGGAGACAGAGAGAGACAGAACACAGCCTGTTAGTAGGGAGGGAGACAGAGAGAGGCAGAACACAGCCTGTTAGTAGGGAGGGAGACAGAGAGAGGCAGAACACAGCCTGTTAGTAGGGAGGGAGACAGAGAGAGACAGAACACAGCCTGTTAGTAGGGAGGGAGACAGAGACAGAACACAGCCTGTTAGTAGGGAGGGAGACAGAGAGAGACAGAACACAGCCTGTTAGTAGGGAGGGAGGGAGACAGAGACAGAACACAGCCTGTTAGTAGGGAGGGAGACAGAGAGAGACAGAACACAGCCTGGGAGTGAGGGAGGGAGACAGAGAGAGGCAGAACACAGCCTGTTAGTAGGGAGGGAGACAGAGACAGAACACAGCCTGTTAGTAGGGAGGGAGACAGAGAGACAGAACACAGCCTCTTTAGTAGGGAGGGAGACAGAGAGAGACAGAACACAGCCTGGGAGGGAGGGAGACAGAGAGAGGCAGAACACAGCCTGTTAGTAGGGAGGGAGACAGAGAGAGACAGAACACAGCCTGTTAGTAGGGAGGGAGACAGAACACAGCCTGTTAGTAGGGAGGGAGACAGAGAGAGGCAGAACACAGCCTGTTAGTAGGGAGGGAGACAGAGAGAGGCAGAACACAGCCTGTTAGTAGGGAGGGAGACAGAACACAGCCTGTTAGTAGGGAAGGAGACAGAGAGAGACAGAACACAGCCTGTTAGTAGGGAGGGAGACCAAGAGAGGCAGAACACAGCCTGTTAGTAGGGAGGGAGACAGAGAGAGACAGAACACAGCCTGTTAGTAGGGAGGGAGACAGAGAGAGGCAGAACACAGCCTGTTAGTAGGGAAGGAGACAGAGAGAGACAGAACACAGCCTGTTAGTAGGGAGGGAGACAGAGAGAGACAGAACACAGCCTGTTAGTAGGGAGGGAGACCAAGAGAGGCAGAACACAGCCTGTTAGTAGGGAGGGAGACAGAGAGAGACAGAACACAGCCTGTTAGTAGGGAGGGAGACAGAGAGAGGCAGAACACAGCCTGTTAGTAGGGAGGGAGACAGAGAGAGGCAGAACACAGCCTGTTAGTAGGGAGGGAGACCAAGAGAGGCAGAACACAGCCTGTTAGTAGGGAGGGAGACAGAGAGAGGCAGAACACAGCCTGTTAGTAGGGAGGGAGACAGAGAGACAGAACACAGCCTGTTAGTAGGGAGGGAGACAGAGAGAGGCAGAACACAGCCTGTTAGTAGGGAGGGAGACAGAGAGACAGAACACAGCCTGTTAGTAGGGAGGGAGACAGAGAGAGACAGAACACAGCCTGTTAGTAGGGAAGGAGACAGAACACAGCCTGTTAGTAGGGAGGGAGACAGAACACAGCCTGTTAGTAGGGAGACAGAGAGGCAGAACACAGCCTGTTAGTAGGGAGGGAGACAGAGAGAGGCAGAACACAGCCTGTTAGTAGGGAGGGAGGGAGGGAGACAGAGAGAGACAGAACACAGCCTGTTAGTAGGGAGGGAGACAGAGAGAGACAGAACACAGCCTGTTAGTAGGGAGGGAGACAGAGACAGAACACAGCCTGTTAGTAGGGAGGGAGACAGAGAGACAGAACACAGCCTGTTAGTAGGGAGGGAGACAGAGAGACAGAACACAGCCTGTTAGTAGGGAGGGAGACAGAGAGAGACAGAACACAGCTTGTTAGTAGGGAGGGAGGGAGAGAGAGGCATAACACAGCCTGTTAGTAGGGAGGGAGACAGAACACAGCCTGTTAGTAGGGAGGGAGACAGAGAGAGACAGAACACAGCCTGTTAGTAGGGAGGGAGGGAGACAGAGAGAGGCAGAACACAGCCTGTTAGTAGGGAGGGAGACAGAGACAGAACACAGCCTGTTAGTAGGGAGGGAGACAGAGAGAGGCAGAACACAGCCTGTTAGTAGGGAGGGAGACAGAGAGAGACAGAACACAGCCTGTTAGTAGGGAGGGAGACAGAGAGAGGCAGAACACAGCCTGTTAGTAGGGAGGGAGACAGAGAGAGGCAGAACACAGCCTGTTAGTAGGGAGGGAGACAGAGAGAGACAGAACACAGCCTGTTAGTAGGGAGGGAGACAGAGACAGAACACAGCCTGTTAGTAGGGAGGGAGACAGAGAGAGACAGAACACAGCCTGTTAGTAGGGAGGGAGGGAGACAGAGACAGAACACAGCCTGTTAGTAGGGAGGGAGACAGAGAGAGACAGAACACAGCCTGGGAGTGAGGGAGGGAGACAGAGAGAGGCAGAACACAGCCTGTTAGTAGGGAGGGAGACAGAGAGAGACAGAACACAGCCTGTTAGTAGGGAGGGAGACAGAGACAGAACACAGCCTGTTAGTAGGGAGGGAGACAGAGAGACAGAACACAGCCTCTTTAGTAGGGAGGGAGACAGAGAGAGACAGAACACAGCCTGGGAGGGAGGGAGACAGAGAGAGGCAGAACACAGCCTGTTAGTAGGGAGGGAGACAGAGAGAGACAGAACACAGCCTGTTAGTAGGGAGGGAGACAGAGAGAGGCAGAACACAGCCTGTTAGTAGGGTGGGAGACAGAGAGAGGCAGAACACAGCCTGTTAGTAGGGAAGGAGACAGAGAGAGACAGAACACAGCCTGTTAGTAGGGAGGGAGACCAAGAGAGGCAGAACACAGCCTGTTAGTAGGGAGGGAGACAGAGAGAGACAGAACACAGCCTGTTAGTAGGGAGGGAGACAGAGAGAGGCAGAACACAGCCTGTTAGTAGGGAAGGAGACAGAGAGAGACAGAACACAGCCTGTTAGTAGGGAGGGAGACCAAGAGAGGCAGAACACAGCCTGTTAGTAGGGAGGGAGACAGAGAGAGACAGAACACAGCCTGTTAGTAGGGAGGGAGACAGAGAGAGGCAGAACACAGCCTGTTAGTAGGGAGGGAGACAGAGAGAGGCAGAACACAGCCTGTTAGTAGGGAAGGAGACAGAGAGAGACAGAACACAGCCTGTTAGTAGGGAGGGAGACCAAGAGAGGCAGAACACAGCCTGTTAGTAGGGAGGGAGGGAGACAGAACACAGCCTGTTAGTAGGGAGGGAGACAGAGAGAGGCAGAACACAGCCTGTTAGTAGGGAGAGAGGGAGGGAGGGAGACAGAGAGAGGCAGAACACAGCCTGTTAGTAGGGAGGGAGGGAGACAGAGAGAGACAGAACACAGCCTGTTAGTAGGGAGGGAGACAGAGAGAGACAGAACACAGCCTGTTAGTAGGGAGGGAGACAGAGACAGAACACAGCCTGTTAGTAGGGAGGGAGACAGAGAGAGACAGAACACAGCCTGTTAAGTAGGGAGGGAGGGAGGGAGACAGAGAGAGGCAGAACACAGCCTGTTAGTAGGGAGGGAGACAGAGAGAGACAGAACACAGCCTGTTAGTAGGGAGGGAGACAGAGACAGAACACAGCCTGGGAGGTAGGGAGGGAGACAGAGAGACAGAACACAGCCTGTTAGTAGGGAGGGAGGGAGACAGAGAGAGGCAGAACACAGCCTGGGAGGGAGGGAGGGAGACAGAGAGAGACAGAACAAAGCCTGTTAGTAGGGAGGGAGACAGAGAGACAGAACACAGCCTGTTAGTAGGGAGGGAGGGAGGGAGACAGAGAGAGGCAGAACACAGCCTGTTAGTAGGGAGGGAGGGAGGGAGACAGAGAGAGGCAGAACACAGCCTGTTAGTAGGGAGGGAGGGAGACAGAGAGAGACAGAACACAGCCTGTTGGTAGGGAGGGAGACAGAGAGAGACAGAACACAGCCTGTTAGTAGGGAGGGAGACAGAGAGAGACAGAACACAGCCTGTTAGTAGGGAGAGAGACAGAGAGAGACAGAACACAGCCTGTTAGTAGGGAGGGAGACAGAGAGAGGCAGAACACAGCCTGTTAGTAGGGAGGGAGACAGAGAGAGACAGAACACAGCCTGTTAGTAGGGAGGGAGACAGAGAGAGACAGAACACAGCCTGTTAGTAGGGAGGGAGACAGAGAGAGACAGAACACAGCCTGTTAGTAGGGAGGGAGACAGAGAGAGACAGAACACAGCCTGTTAGTAGGGAGGGAGACAGAGACAGAACACAGCCTGTTAGTAGGGAGGGAGACAGAGAGACAGAACACAGCCTGTTAGTAGGGAGGGAGGGAGACAGAGAGAGGCAGAACACAGCCTGGGAGGGAGGGAGGGAGACAGAGAGAGACAGAACACAGCCTGTTAGTAGGGAGGGAGGCAGAGAGAGACAGAACACAGCCTGTTAGTAGGGAGGGAGACAGAGAGAGACAGAACACAGCCTGTTAGTAGGGAGGGAGACAGAGAGAGACAGAACACAGCCTGTTAGTAGGGAGGGAGACAGAGAGAGACAGAACACAGCCTGGGGGGGAGGGAGGGAGACAGAGAGAGGCAGAACACAGCCTGTTAGTAGGGAGGGAGGGAGACAGAGAGAGACAGAACACAGCCTGTTAGTAGGGAGGGAGACAGAGAGAGACAGAACACAGCCTGTTAGTAGGGAGGGAGACAGAGACAGAACACAGCCTGTTAGTAGGGAGGGAGACAGAGAGACAGAACAAAGCCTGTTAGTAGGGAGGGAGACAGAGAGAGACAGAACACAGCCTGGGAGGGAGGGAGGGAGACAGAGAGAGGCAGAACACAGCCTGTTAGTAGGGAGGGAGACAGAGAGAGACAGAACACAGCCTGTTAGTAGGGAGGGAGACAGAACACAGCCTGTTAGTAGGGAGGGAGACAGAGAGAGACAGAACACAGCCTGTTAGTAGGGAGGGAGACAGAGAGAGACAGAACACAGCCTGGGAGTGAGGGAGGGAGACAGAGAGAGGCAGAACACAGCCTGTTAGTAGGGAGGGAGACAGAGAGAGACAGAACACAGCCTGGGAGGGAGGGAGGGAGACAGAACACAGCCTGTTAGTAGGGAGGGAGACAGAGAGAGGCAGAAAACAGCCTGTTAGTAGGGAGGGAGACAGAGAGAGACGGAGAGTAAGAGATGTAATACTTACAGGGAAGGCTAGACTCATGCCCAGCAGACATATCCAGATCAACACTATCCTCATGATCTGTTAACAGACCAACAGTACTAGTTGTTAGTTTAACTAACAGACCAACAGTAGTAGTTGTTAGTCTAACTAACAAACCAACAGTAGTAGTTGTTAGTTTAACTAACAGACCTGTTTACAGACCAACAGTAATAGTTGTTAGTTTAACTAACAGACCAACAGTAATAGTTGTTAGTTTAACTAACAGACCTGTTAACAGACCAACAGTAATAGTTGTTAGTTTAACTAACAGACCTGTTAACAGACCAACAGTAATAGTTGTTAGTTTAACTAACAGACCTGTTAAAACAGACCAACAGTAATAGTTGTTAGTTTAACTAACAGACCAACAGTAGTAGTTGTTAGTTTAACTAACAGACCTGTTAACAGACCAACAGTAATAGTTGTTAGTTTAACTAACAGACATACAGTAGTATTTGTTAGTTTAACTAACAGACCATCAGTAGTAGTTGTTAGTTTAACTAACAGACCAACAGTAGTAGTTGTTAGTTTAACTAACAGACCTGTTAACAGACCAACAGTAATAGTTGTTAGTTTAACTAACAGACCAACAGTAATAGTTGTTAGTTTAACTAACAGACCTGTTAACAGACCAACAGTAGTAGTTGTTAGTTTAACTAACAGACCAACAGTAGTAGTTGTTAGTTTAACTAACAGACCTGTTAACAGACCAACAGTATTAGTTGTTAGTTTAACTAACAGACCAACAGTAATAGTTGTTAGTTTAACTAACAGACCAACAGTAATAGTTGTTATTTTAACTAACAGACCTGTTAACAGACCAACAGTAATAGTTGTTAGTTTAACTAACAGACCAACAGTAATAGTTGTTAGTTTAACTAACAGACCAACAGTAATAGTTGTTAGTTTAACTAACAGACCTGTTAACAGACCAACAGTAGTAGTTGTTAGTTTAACTAACAGACCTGTTAACAGACCAACAGTAATAGTTGTTAGTTTAACTAACAGACCAACAGTAATAGTTGTTAGTTTAACTAACAGACCAACAGTAGTAGTTGTTAGTTTAACTAACAGACCAACAGTAATAGTTGTTAGTTTAACTAACAGACCTGTTAACAGACCAACAGTAGTAGTTGTTAGTTTAACTAACAGACCTGTTAACAGACCAACAGTAATAGTTGTTAGTTTAACTAACAGACCAACAGTAATAGTTGTTAGTTTAACTAACAGACCAACAGTAGTAGTTGTTAGTTTAACTAACAGACCAACAGTAATAGTTGTTAGTTTAACTACCAGACCTGTTAACAGACCAACAGTTGTAGTTGTTAGTTTAACTAACAGACCTGTTAACAGACCAACAGTAATAGTTGTTATTTTAACTAACAGACCAACAGTAATAGTTGTTAGTTTAACTAACAGACCTGTTAACAGACCAACAGTAGTAATTGTTAGTTTAACTAACAGACCTGTTAACAGACCAACAGTAGTAGTTGTTAGTTTAACTAACAGACCTGTTAACAGACCAACAGTAATAGTTGTTAGTTTAACTAACAGACCAACAGTAATAGTTGTTAGTTTAACTAACAGACCAACAGTAGTAGTTGTTAGTTTAACTAACAGACCTGTTAACAGACCAACAGTAGTAGTTGTTAGTTTAACTAACAGACCTGTTTACAGACCAACAGTAATAGTTGTTAGTTTAACTAACAGACCAACAGTAGTAGTTGTTAGTTTAACTAACAGACCTGTTAACAGACCAACAGTAGTAGTTGTTAGTTTAACTAACAGACCTGTTTACAGACCAACAGTAATAGTTGTTAGTTTAACTAACACACCAACAGTATTAGTTGTTAGTTTAACTAACAGACCTGTTAACAGACCAACAGTAATAGTTGTTAGTTTAACTAACAGACCTGTTTACAGACCAACAGTAATAGTTGTTAGTTTAACTAACAGACCAACAGTAGTAGTTGTTAGTTTAACTAACAGACCAACAGTAATAGTTGTTAGTTTAACTAACAGACCAACAGTAATAGTTGTTAGTTTAACTACCAGACCTGTTAACAAACCAACAGTAAAAGTTGTTAGTTTAACTAACAGACCTGTTAACAGACCAACAGTAATAGTTGTTAGTTTAACTAACAGACCTGTTAACAGACCAACAGTATCTGTTGTTATTTTAACTAACAGACATGTTAACAGACCAACAGTAATAGTTGTTAGTTTAACTAACAGACCAACAGTAATAGTTGTTAGTTTAACTAACAGACCAACAGTAATAGTTGTTAGTTTAACTAACAGACCTGTTAACAGACCAACAGTAGTAGTTGTTAGTTTAACTAACAGACCTGTTAACAGACCAACAGTAGTAGATGTTAGTTTAACTAACAGACCTGTTTACAGACCAACAGTAATAGTTGTTAGTTTAACTAACACACCAACAGTATTAGTTGTTAGTTTAACTAACAGACCTGTTAACAGACCAACAGTAATAGTTGTTAGTTTAACTAACAAACCAACAGTAAAAGTTGTTAGTTTAACTAACAGACCTGTTAACAGACCAACAGTAATAGTTGTTAGTTTAACTAACAGACCTGTTAACAGACCACCAGTAATAGTTGTTAGTTTAACTAACAGACCAACAGTAATAGTTGTTAGTTTAACTAACAGACCAACAGTAGTAGTTGTTAGTTTAACTAACAGACCTTGCAACAGACCAACAGTATTAGTTGTTAGTTTAACTAACAGACGAACAGTAGTAGTTGTTAGTTTAACTAACAGACCTGTTAACAGACCAACCGTAGTAGTTGTTAGTTTAACTAACAGACCAAAAGTAATAGTTGTTATTTTAACTAACACACCAACAGTAATAGTGGTTAGTTTAATTAACAGACCAACAGTAGTAGTTGTTAGTTTAACTAACAGACCTGTTAACAGACCAACAGTAGTAGTTGTTAGTTTAACTAACAGACCAACAGTAATAGTTGTTAGTTTAACTAACAGACCTGTTAACAGACCAACAGTATTAGTTGTTAGTTTAACTAACAGACCAACATTAATAGTTGTTAGTTTAACTAACAGACCTGTTAACAGACCAACAGTAATAGTTGTTAGTTTAACTAACAGACCAACAGTAATAGTTGTTAGTTTAACTAACAGACCAACAGTAATTGTTGTTAGTTTAACTAACAGACCTGTTTACAGACCAACAGTAGTAGTTGTTAGTTTAACTAACAGACCAACAGTAATAGTTGTTAGTTTAACTAACAGACCTGTTAACAGACCAACAGTAATAGTTGTTAGTTTAACTAACAGACCTGTTAACAGACCAACAGTAATAGTTGTTAGTTTAACTAACAGACCTGTTAAAACAGACCAACAGTAATAGTTGATAGTTTAACTAACAGACCTGTTAACAGACCAACAGTAATAGTTGTTAGTTTAACTAACAGACCAACAGTAATAGTTGTTAGTTTAACTAACAGACCAACAGTAGTAGTTGTTAGTTTAACTAACAGACCTGTTAACAGACCAACAGTAGTAGTTGTTAGTTTAACTAACAGACCAACAGTAATAGTTGTTAGTTTAACTAACAGACCAACAGTAATAGTTGTTAGTTTAACTAACAGACCTGTTAACAGACCAACAGTAATAGTTGTTAGTTTAACTAACAGACCAACAGTAATAGTTGTTAGTTTAACTAACAGACCAACAGTAGTAGTTGTTAGTTTAACTAACAGACCTGTTAACAGACCAACAGTAGTAGTTGTTAGTTTAACTAACAGACCAACAGTAATAGTTGTTAGTTTAACTAACAGACCAACAGTAATAGTTGTTAGTTTAACTAACAGACCAACAGTAGTAGTTGTTAGTTTAACTAACAGACCAACAGTAACAGTTGTTAGTTTAACTAACAGACCTGTTAACAGACCAACAGTAATAGATGTTAGTTTAACTAACAGACCAACAGTAGTAGTTGTTAGTTTAACTAACAGACCAACAGTAGTAGTTGTTAGTTTAACTAACAGACCAACAGTAATAGTTGTTAGTTTAACTAACAGACCAACAGTAACAGTTGTTAGTTTAACTAACAGACCAACAGTAACAGTTGTTAGTTTAACTAACAGACCAACAGTAATAGTTGTTAGTTTAACTAACAGAACTGTTAACAGACCAACAGTAATAGTTGTTAGTTTAACTAACAGACCTGTTAACAGACCAACAGTATTAGTTGTTAGTTTAACTAACAGACCTGTTAACAGACCAACAGTAATAGTTGTTAGTTTAACTAACAGACCAACAGTAATAGTTGTTAGTTTAACTAACAGACCAACAGTAGTAGTTGTTAGTTTAACTAACAGACCTGTTAACAGACCAACAGTAATAGTTGATAGTTTAACTAACAGACCTGTAACAGACCAACAGTATTAGTTGTTAGTTTAACTAACAGACCAACAGTAATAGTTGTTAGTTTAACTAACAGACCAACAGTAGTAGTTGTTAGTTTAACTAACAGACCTGTTAACAGACCAACAGTAATAGTTGTTAGTTTAACTAACAGACCAACAGTAATAGTTGTTAGTTTAACTAACAGACCTGTTAACAGACCAACAGTAATAGTTGTTTTAACTAACAGACCTGTTAACAGACCGACAGTAATAGTTGTTAGTTTAACTAACAGACCTGTTAACAGACCAACAGTAATAGTTGTTAGTTTAACTAACAGACCAGCAGTAATAGTTGTTAGTTTAACTAACAGACCAACAGTAATAGTTGTTAGTTTAACTAACAGACCAACAGTAGTAGTTGTTAGTTTAACTAACAGACCAACAGTAACAGTTGTTAGTTTAACTAACAGACCTGTTAACAGACCAACAGTAATAGATTTTAGTTTAACTAACAGACCAACAGTAGTAGTTGATTGTTTAACTAACAGACCAACAGTAACAGTTGTTAGTTTAACTAACAGACCAACAGTAGTAGTTGTTAGTTTAACTAACAGACCAACAGTAATAGTTGTTAGTTTAACTAACAGACCAACAGTAACAGTTGTTAGTTTAACTAACAGACCAACAGTAATAGTTGTTAGTTTAACTAACAGAACTGTTAACAGACCAACAGTAATAGTTGTTAGTTTAACTAACAGACCTGTTAACAGACCAACAGTATTAGTCGTTAGTTTAACTAACAGACCTGTTAACAGACCAACAGTAACAGTTGTTAGTTTAACTAACAGACCAACAGTAATAGTTGTTAGTTTAACTAACAGACCAACAGTAGTAGTTGTTAGCTTAACTAACAGACCTGTTAACAGACCAACAGTAATAGTTGTTAGTTTAACTAACAGACCTGTAACAGACCAACAGTATTAGTTGTTAGTTTAACTAACAGAACAACAGTAGTAGTTGTTAGTTTAACTAACAGACCAACAGTAATAGTTGTTAGTTTAACTAACAGACCAACAGTAGTAGTTGTTAGTTTAACTAACAGACCAACAGTAATAGTTGTTAGTTTAACTAACAGACCAACAGTAACAGTTGTTAGTTTAACTAACAGACCAACAGTAATAGTTGTTAGTTTAACTAACAGAACTGTTAACAGACCAACAGTAATAGTTGTTAGTTTAACTAACAGACCTGTTAACAGACCAACAGTATTAGTTGTTAGTTTAACTAACAGACCTGTTAACAGACCAACAGTAATAGTTGTTAGTTTAACTAACAGACCAACAGTAGTAGTTGTTAGTTTAACTAACAGACCTGTTAACAGACCAACAGTAGTAGTTGTTAGTTTAACTAACAGACCAACAGTAATAGTTGTTAGTTTAACTAACAGACCTGTTAACAGACCAACAGTAATAGTTGTTAGTTTAATTAACAGACCAACAGTAGTAGTTGTTAGTTTAACTTACAGACCTGTTAACAGACCAACAGTAGTAGTTGTTAGTTTAACTAACAGACCAACAGTAATAGTTGTTAGTTTAACTAACAGACCTGTTAACAGACCAACAGTATTAGTTGTTAGTTTAACTAACAGACCAACAGTAGTAGTTGTTAGTTTAACTAACAGACCAACAGTAATAGTTGTTAGTTTAACTAACAGACCAACAGTAATAGTTGTTAGTTTAACTAACAGACCAACAGTAGTAGTTGTTAGTTTAACTAACAGACCTGTTAACAGACCAACAGTAGTAGTTGTTAGTTTAACTAACAGACCAACAGTAATAGTTGATAGTTTAACTAACAGACCAACAGTAATAGTTGTTAGTTTAACTAACAGACCAACAGTAGTAGTTGTTAGTTTAACTAACAGACCAACAGTAATAGTTGATAGTTTAACTAACAGACCAACAGTAATAGTTGTTAGTTTAACTAACAGACCAACAGTAGTAGTTGTTAGTTTAACTAACAGACCAACGGTAATAGTTGTTAGTTTAACTAACAGACCAACAGTAGTAGTTGTTAGTTTAACTAACAGACCAACAGTAGTAGTTGTTAGTTTAACTAACAGACCAACAGTAGTAGTTGTTAGTTTAACTAACAGACCTGTTAACAGACCAACAGTAATAGTTGTTAGTTTAACTTACAGACCAACAGTAATAGTTGTTAGTTTAACTAACAGACCAACAGTAGTAGTTGTTAGTTTAACTAACAGACCATCAGTAATAGTTTTTAGTTTAACTAACAGATCTTTTAACAGACCAACAGTATTAGTTGTTAGTTTAACTAACAGACCAACAGTAGTAGTTGTTAGTTTAACTAACAGACCAACAGTAATAGTTGTTAGTTTAACTAACAGACCAACAGTAATAGTTGTTAGTTTAACTAACAGACCAACAGTAGTAGTTGTTAGTTTAACTAACAGACCTGTTAACAGACCAACAGTAGTAGTTGTTAGTTTAACTAACAGACCAACAGTAATAGTTGATAGTTTAACTAACAGACCAACAGTAATAGTTGTTAGTTTAACTAACAGACCAACAGTAGTAGTTGTTAGTTTAACTAACAGACCAACAGTAATAGTTGATAGTTTAACTAACAGACCAACAGTAATAGTTGTTAGTTTAACTAACAGACCAACAGTAGTAGTTGTTAGTTTAACTAACAGACCAACGGTAATAGTTGTTAGTTTAACTAACAGACCAACAGTAGTAGTTGTTAGTTTAACTAACAGACCAACAGTAATAGTTGTTAGTTTAACTAACAGACCAACAGTAGTAGTTGTTAGTTTAACTAACAGACCTGTTAACAGACCAACAGTAATAGTTGTTAGTTTAACTTACAGACCAACAGTAATAGTTGTTAGTTTAACTAACAGACCAACAGTAGTAGTTGTTAGTTTAACTAACAGACCATCAGTAATAGTTTTTAGTTTAACTAACAGATCTTTTAACAGACCAACAGTATTAGTTGTTAGTTTAACTAACAGACCAACAGTAGTAGTTGTTAGTTTAACTAACAGACCAACAGTAATAGTTGTTAGTTTAACTAACAGACCAACAGTAATAGTTGTTAGTTTAACTAACAGACCAACAGTAGTAGTTGTTAGTTTAACTAACAGACCTGTTAACAGACCAACAGTAGTAGTTGTTAGTTTAACTAACAGACCAACAGTAATAGTTGATAGTTTAACTAACAGACCAACAGTAATAGTTGTTAGTTTAACTAACAGACCAACAGTAATAGTTGTTAGTTTAACTAACAGACCAACAGTAATAGTTGATAGTTTAACTAACAGACCAACAGTAATAGTTGTTAGTTTAACTAACAGACCAACAGTAGTAGTTGTTAGTTTAACTAACAGACCAACGGTAATAGTTGTTAGTTTAACTAACAGACCAACAGTAGTAGTTGTTAGTTTAACTAACAGACCAACAGTAATAGTTGTTAGTTTAACTAACAGACCAACAGTAGTAGTTGTTAGTTTAACTAACAGACCTGTTAACAGACCAACAGTAATAGTTGTTAGTTTAACTTACAGACCAACAGTAATAGTTGTTAGTTTAACTAACAGACCAACAGTAGTAGTTGTTAGTTTAACTAACAGACCATCAGTAATAGTTTTTAGTTTAACTAACAGATCTTTTAACAGACCAACAGTATTAGTTGTTAGTTTAACTAACAGACCAACAGTAGTAGTTGTTAGTTTAACTAACAGACCAACAGTAATAGTTGTTAGTTTAACTAACAGACCAACAGTAATAGTTGTTAGTTTAACTAACAGACCAACAGTAGTAGTTGTTAGTTTAACTAACAGACCTGTTAACAGACCAACAGTAGTAGTTGTTAGTTTAACTAACAGACCAACAGTAATAGTTGATAGTTTAACTAACAGACCAACAGTAATAGTTGTTAGTTTAACTAACAGACCAACAGTAATAGTTGTTAGTTTAACTAACAGACCAACAGTAGTAGTTGTTAGTTTAACTAACAGACCTGTTAACAGACCAACAGTAGTAGTTGTTAGTTTAACTAACAGACCAACAGTAATAGTTGATAGTTTAACTAACAGACCAACAGTAATAGTTGTTAGTTTATAGTTTACCATATACCAAGGTGGCTTAGCAGTTCAGACGTATTTTTCGGTGTTGTCGTGTCGTGTCCTGTATATATATATATTTACACCTTTTCTTCACATATCTTTTATTTATTTTATTATCCAAGAACTCAACTACAAAAGCTTTCCTGCAAAAGCTTTCCTGCAACCCGCTTCACCAATTACAATAAGTACTATTTACCTCAATCTGAAAATCCATCGTGGAAGATAGCCAGGGGCTAATTCAGAAGCTAGCCTGAAAGCTAATCCAGAAGCTACTCCGATAGCTAGCCAGAAGCTAATCTGTAGCTGCCCCGAAATTAGCCGGTTTGCTGGCTAGCGTTGGTGTTTCAGCTGCCCACGTTTTGCGGTCATCAGCTATTCCTCTAGCTCGATAATCTACCGGCACTTTTGTGCAACGCGACTCGGACCGGAGCATTCCGGGACTTTTTTTCTCTCAGTTTCCCCGGATTCCAACCGCAGCCTCTGGACACTTGCACCTTGATTTCGCAGCTAGCTAGCTGCATACCGTGTGACTATTGGCTTACGTCGACCCCGGAGCTAACTCAAATCATGCTGGAGCTAGCCAGCTGAGGAGTTCCATCACCATCCGGACCCGCTTCTTTGTTGCTGCTGCAGATACGGAACCCCACCGGGCCTTCACGACTGACTGCCGACGTTATCTGCCCGAGGGATTTATCCAACCGGCACCTCCGTCCCGGCGTTACCTGAACGCTCATCTGAGGCCCGCTAATCGTTAGCTGTCTTATCGGCTGCTATCTGAACAAAACCCCACTACACGGAACCTACCGACGGAAACGCACGAGGTATCTACAAACAGACCTCCATCCTATGCTGCTACCGATAGCCATATACCCGGCCAGCTGTCTGGATCGCCACGACCCCAACCAACCTCTACTCACTGGACCCTTATTTATCACTCGATTAAGCTTGCCTCTCCTTAATGTAAATATGCCTTGTCCATTGCTGTTCTGGTTAGTGTTTATTGGCTTATTTCACTGTAGAGATTCTAGCCCTGCTCTCTATACCATATCCAACCCTGCAGTTCCACCACCCACATATGCGATGACATCACCTGGTTTCAATGATGTTTCTAGAGACAAGATCTCTCTCATCATCACTCAATACCTAGGTTTACCTCCACTGTATTCACATCCTACCATACCTTTGTCTGTACATTATTCCTTTAAACTATTTTATCGCCCCCAGAAACTTCCTTTTACTCTCTGCTCTGGTAGCTCTAGGCGACCAATTCTCATAGCTTTTAGCCGTACCATTATCCTACTTCTCCTCTGTTCCTCTGGTGATGTAGAGGTGAATCCAGGCCCTGCAGTACCTGGCTCCACTCCTATTCCCCAGGCGCTCTCTTTTGATGACTTCTGTAACCGTAATAGCCTTGGCTTCATGCATGTTAACATTAGGAGCCTCCTCCCTAAGTTTGTTTTGTTCACTGCTTTAGCACACTCTACCAACCCGGATGTTTTAGCCGTGTCTGAATCCTGGCTTAGAAAGACCACCAAAAATTCAGACATTTTTATCCCCAATTACAATATTTTCAGACAAGATAGAACGGCCAAAGGGGGCGGTGTTGCAATCTACTGCAAAGACTGCCTGCAGAGTTCTGTTATACTATCCAGGTCTGTTCCCAAACAATTTGAAATTCTACTTTTAAAAATCCACCTCTCTAAAAACAAGTCTCTCACCGTTGCCGCCTGCTATAGACCACCCTCTGCCCCCAGCTGTGCTCTGGACACTATATGTGAACTGATTGCCCCCCATCTATCTTCAGAGCTCGTGCTGCTAGGCGACCTAAATTTGAACATGCTCAACACCCCAGCCACCCTACAATCTAAGCTTGATGCCCTCAATCTCACACAAATTATCAATGAACCTACCAGGTACCACCCCAATTCCGTAAACACGGGTACCCTCATAGATATCATCCTAACAAACTTGCCCTCCAAATACACCTCTGCTGTTTTTAACCAAGATCTCAGCGATCACTGCCTCATTGCCTGCATCCGTAATGGGTCAGCGGTCAAACGACCTCCACTCATCACTGTCAAACGCTCCCTGAAACACTTCAGCGAGCAGGCCTTCCTAATTGACCTGGCCGGGGTATCCTGGAAGGATATTGATCTCATCCCGTCAGTAGAGGATGCCTGGTCATTTTTTTAAAATGCCTTCCTCACCATCTTGAATAAGCATGCCCCATTCAAGAAATTTAGAACCAGGAACAGATATAGCCCTTGGTTCTCTCCTGACCTGACTGCCCTTAACCAACAGAAAAACATCCTATGGCGTTCTGCATTAGCATCGAACAGCCCCCGTGATATGCAACTTTTCAGGGAAGCCAGAAACCAATATACACAGGCAGTTAGAACAGCCAAGGCTAGCTTTTTCAAGCAGAAATTTGCTTCCTGCAACACAAATTCAAAAAAGTTCTGGGACACCGTAAAGTCCATGGAGAATAAGAACACCTCCTCCCAGCTTCCAACCGCCCTGAAGATAGGAAACACTGTCACCACCGACAAATCCACTATAATTGAGAATTTCAATAAGCATTTTTCTACGGCTGGCCATGCTTTCCACCTGGCTACCCCTACCCGGGACAACAGCACTGCCCTCCCCTCTGCTACTCGCTCAAGCCTTCCCCATTTCTCTTTCTCCCAAATACAGTCAGCTGATGTTCTTAATGAGCTGCAAAATCTGGACCCTTACAAATCAGCCGGGCTAGATAATCTGGACCCTTTCTTTCTAAAACTATCTGCTGAAATTGTTGCCACCCCTATTACTAGCCTCTTCAACCTCTCTTTCGTGTCGTCTGAGATCCCCAAAGATTGGAAAGCAGCTGCGGTTATCCCCCTCTTCAAAGGGGGGGACACCCTTGACCCTAACTGCTACAGACCTATATCTATCCTACCCTGCCTTTCTAAGGTCTTCGAAAGCCAAGTCAACAAACAGATTACCGACCATTTCGAATCACACCACACCTTCTCCGCTATGCAATCTGGTTTCAGAGCTGGTCATGGGTGCACCTCAGCCACGCTCAAGGTCATAAACGATATCGTAACCGCCATCGATAGGAAACAATACTGTGCAGCCGTATTCATTGACCTGGCCAAGGCTTTTGACTCTGTCAATCACCACATCCTCATTGGCAGACTCGACAGCCTTGGTTTCTCTAATGATTGCCTCGCCTGGTTCACCAACTACTTCTCTGATAGAGTTCAGTGTGTCAAATCGGAGGGTCTGTTGTCCGGGCCTCTGGCAGTCTCTATGGGGGTGCCACAGGGTTCAATTCTTGGACCGACTCTCTTCTCTGTTTACATCAATGATGTCGCTCTTGCTGCTGGTGATTCTCTGATCCACCTCTACGCAGACGACACTATTCTGTATACTTCTGGCCCTTCTTTTGACACTGTGTTAACAACCCTCCAGGCGAGCTTCAATGCCATACAACTCTCCTTCCGTGGCCTCCAACTGCTCTTAAATACAAGTAAAACCAAATGCATGCTCTTCAACCGATCGCTGCCTGCTCCTGCCCGCCTGTCCAACATCACTACTTTGGACGGCTCTGACTTAGAATATGTGGACAACTACAAATACCTAGGTGTCTGGTTAGACTGTAAACTCTCCTTCCAGACCCACATCAAACATCTCCAATCCAAAGTCAAATCTAGAATTGGCTTCCTATTCCGCAACAAAGCATCCTTTACTCATGCTGCCAAACATACCCTTGTAAAACTGACCATCCTACCAATCCTCGACTTCGGTGATGTCATTTACAAAATAGCCTCCAAAACCCTACTCAATAAATTGGATGCAGTCTATCACAGTGCCATCCGTTTTGTCACCAAAGCCCCATATACTACCCACCACTGCGACCTGTACACTCTCGTTGGCTGGCCCTCGCTTCATACTCGTCGCCAAACCCATTGGTTCCAGGTCATCTACAAGACCCTGCTAGGTAAAGTCCCCCCTTATCTCAGCTCGCTGGTCACCATAGCAGCACCTACCCGTAGCACGCGCTCCAGCAGGTATATCTCTCTAGTCACCCCCAAAACCAATTCTTCCTTTGGACGCCTCTCCTTCCAGTTCTCTGCTGCCAATGACTGGAACGAACTACAAAAATCTCTGAAACTGGAAACACCTATCTCCCTCACTAGCTTTAAGCACCAGCTGTCAGAGCAGCTCATAGATTACTGCACCTGTACATAACCCATCTACAATTTAGCCCAAACAACTACCTCTTTACCTACTGTATTTATTTATTAATTTATTTTGCTCCTTTGCACCCCATTATTTCTGTCTCTACTTTGCACTTTCTTCCAATGCAAACCAACCATTCCAGTGTTTTTTTTAGTTTTTATTTTACTTGCTGTGTTGTACTCACTTCGCCTCCATGGCCTTTTTATATTTTTATTTATTTATACATATATCTGTTTGCCTTCACCTCCCTTATCTCACCTCACTTGCTCACATTGTATATAGACTTATTTTTTTATCTTTTTCACTGTATTATTGACTATATGTTTGTTTTTACTCCATGTGTAACTATGTGTTGTTGTATGTGTCGAACTGCTTTGCTTTATCTTGGCCAGGTCGCAATTGTAAATGAGAACGTGTTCTCAATTTGCCTACCTGGTTAAATAAAGGTTGAATAAATAAAAAATAAAAAAAACTAACAGACCAACAGTAGTAGTTGTTAGTTTAACTAACAGACCAACAGTAATAGTTGATAGTTTAACTAACAGACCAACAGTAATAGTTGTTAGTTTAACTAACAGACCAACAGTAGTAGTTGTTAGTTTAACTAACAGACCAACGGTAATAGTTGTTAGTTTAACTAACAGACCAACAGTAGTAGTTGTTAGTTTAACTAACAGACCAACAGTAGTAGTTGTTAGTTTAACTAACAGACCAACAGTAGTAGTTGTTAGTTTAACTAACAGACCAACAGTAATAGTTGTTAGTTTAACTAACAGACCAACAGTAGTAGTTGTTAGTTTAACTAACAGACCTGTTAACAGACCAACAGTAATAGTTGTTAGTTTAACTTACAGACCAACAGTAATAGTTGTTAGTTTAACTAACAGACCAACAGTAGTAGTTGTTAGTTTAACTAACAGACCATCAGTAATAGTTTTTAGTTTAACTAACAGATCTTTTAACAGACCAACAGTATTAGTTGTTAGTTTAACTAACAGACCAACAGTAGTAGTTGTTAGTTTAACTAACAGACCAACAGTAATAGTTGTTAGTTTAACTAACAGACCAACAGTAATAGTTGTTAGTTTAACTAACAGACCAACAGTAGTAGTTGTTAGTTTAACTAACAGACCTGTTAACAGACCAACAGTAGTAGTTGTTAGTTTAACTAACAGACCAACAGTAATAGTTGATAGTTTAACTAACAGACCAACAGTAGTAGTTGTTAGTTTAACTAACAGACCAACAGTAGTAGTTGTTAGTTTAACTAACAGACCTGTTAACAGACCAACAGTAATAGTTGATAGTTTAACTAACAGACCAACAGTAATAGTTGTTAGTTTAACTAACAGACCAACAGTAGTAGTTGTTAGTTTAACTAACAGACCAACGGTAATAGTTGTTAGTTTAACTAACAGACCAACAGTAGTAGTTGTTAGTTTAACTAACAGACCATCAGTAATAGTTGTTAGTTTAACTAACAGATCTTTTAACAGACAGTAATAATATATTCATATATTATAATATGTTATAATATTATAATATATTCAGCCCAGGCCTCTTCAGGAACAATCTTCGTGTTTCAACTCCAGATAAAAGATGAACGTACAAACTGTTTGTCTTCTCCTAATTAAATCTCCGTCCATTTGTACCTGATGCTCAGCTGAAAGCCTTTATACAGCAGACTGGTTCTGTAGTCGGTTTCTAATCCAATGTTTTAGACTACAGATCAGAAAACTGCTGCTGGTCCAGATTGGGGTTTCATTTAAACTCACACCTGATCAACCAATCAGAACTCCTCTCACCCTGATCAACCAATCACAACACAGATAGGACAGGAAACGCATCACAGGCCAATCCTTCGTCCTGCGGTTAGGTGTTCTGAAATCTGTGGTCGGCGGTGGGTGTGTTAAACTCCTGAACAGATGCTCGGTTTTAACAGCGTCTGTTTTATTACACAACTCTTTTGTTCTGAGACAGCTGATTGGACAGGATATTTCTACATTATGATGTCTGGGGATGTTGGGTTCAAACCGGGGGTGGACCTCTCCTTCACCCCTAGACTGGTCTCCTCCACTACTTCACCCCTGGACTGGTCTCCTCCACTACTTCACCCCTGGACTGGTCTCCTCCTCTCCTTCACCCCTGGAGTGGTCTTCTCCTCTCCTTCACCCCTGGACTGGTCTTCTCCTCTCCTCCACCTCTAGACTGGTCTTCTCCTCTCCTTCACCTCTAGACTGGTCTTCTCCTCTCCTCCACCTCTAGACTGGTCTTCTCCTCTACTTCACCCCTGGACTGGTCTCCTCCAATACTTCACCCCTGGACTGGTCTCCTCCACTACTTCACCCCTGGAGTGGTCTTCTCCACTACTTCACCCCTGGACTGGTCTCCTCCTCTCCTTCACCCCTGGAGTGGTCTTCTCCTCTCCTCCACCTCTAGACTGGTCTTCTCCTCTCCTCCACCTCTAGACTGGTCTTCTCCTCTCCTCCACCCCTGGACTGGTCTTCTCCTCTCCTTCACCCCTGGACTGGTCTTCTCCTCTCCTCCACCTCTAGACTGGTCTTCTCCTCTCCTTCACCCCTGGACTGGTCTTCTCCTCTCCTTCACCCCTGGACTGGTCTTCTCCTCTCCTTCACCACTGGACTGGTCTTCTCCTCTCCTTCACCTCTGGACTGGTCTTCTCCTCTCCTTCACCCCTGGACTGGTCTTCTCCTCTCCCCCACCTCTAGACTGGTCTTCTCCTCTCCCCCACCTCTAGACTGGTCTTCTCCTCTCCTTCACCCCTGGACTGGTCTTCTCCTCTCCCCCACCTCTAGACTGGTCTTCTCCTCTCCTCCCTGCTCCTCTGTAGGAGGTGTTATGTGGTCTGTGGTCTTCTCCTCTCCTCCTTGTTCCTCTCTGGGAGGTGTTATGTGGTCTGTGGTCTTCTCCTCTCCTCCCTGCTCCTCTGTAGGAGGTGTTATGTGGACTGTGGTCTTCCCCTCTCCTCCCTGCTCCTCTCTAGGAGGTGTTATGTGGTCTGTGGTCTTCTCCTCTCCTCCCTGCTCCTCTCTAGGAGGTGTTATGTGGACTGTGGTCTTCCCCTCTCCTCCCTGCTCCTCTCTAGGAGGTGTTATGTGGTCTGTGGTCTTCTCCTCTCCTCCCTGCTCCTCTCTAGGAGGTGTTATGTGGTCTGTGGTCTTCTCCTCTCCTCCCTGCTCCTCTCTTTGGAGGTGTTAAGTGGTCTGTGGTCTTCTCCTCTCCTCCCTGCTCCTCTCTAGGAGGTGTTATGTGGTCTGTGGTCTTCTCCTCTCCTCCCTGCTCCTCCCTAGGAGGTGTTATGTGGTCTGTGGTCTTCTCCTCTCCTCCCTGCTCCTCTCTAGGAGGTGTTATGTGGTCTGTGGTCTTCTCCTCCCTGCTCCTCTCTAGGAGGTGTTATGTTGTCTGTGGTCTTCTCCTCTCCTCCCTGCTCCTCTCTAGGAGGTGTTATGTGGTCTGTGGTCTTCTCTTCTCCTCCCTGCTCCTCTCTAGGAGGTGTTATGTGGTCTGTAGTCTTCTCCTCTCCTCCCTGCTCCTCTCTAGGAGGTGTTATGTGGTCTGTGGTCTTCTCCTCTCCTCCCTGCTCCTCTCTAGGAGGTGTTATCTGGTCTGTGGTCTTCTCCTCTCCTCCCCGCTCCTCTCTAGGAGGTGTTATGTGGTCTTCTTCTCTCCTCCCTGCTCCTCTCTAGGAGGTGTTATGTGGTCTGTGGTCTTCTCCTCTCCTCCCTGCTCCTCTCTAGGAGGTGTTATGTGGTCTGTGGTCTTCTCCTCTCCTCCCTGCTCCTCTCTAGGGGGTGTTATGTGGTCTGTGGTCTTCTCCTCTCCTCCCTGCTCCTCTCTAGGAGGTGTTATGTGGTCTGTGGTCTTCTCCTCCCTGCTCCTCTCTAGGAGGTGTTATGTGGTCTGTGGTCTTCTCCTCTCCTCCCTGCTCCTCTCTATGGAGGTGTTATGTGGTCTGTGGTCTTCTCCTCCCTGCTCCTCTTTAGGAGGTGTTATGTGGTCTGTGGTCTTCTCCTCTCCTCCCTGCTCCTCTCTAGGAGGTGTTATGTCGTCTGTGACTTTTCCTCTCCTCCCTGCTCCTCTTTAGGAGGTGTTATGTGGTCTGTGGTCTTCTCTTCTCCTCCCCGCTCCTCTCTAGGAGGTGTTATGTGGTCTGTGGTCTTCTCCTCTCCTCCCTGCTCCTCTCTAGGAGGTGTTATGTGGTCTGTGGTCTTCCCCTCTCCTCCCTGCTCCTCTCTAGGAGGTGTTATGTGGTCTGTGGTCTTCTCCTCTCCTCCCTGCTCCTCTCTAGGAGGTGTTTTGTGGTCTGTGGTCTTCTCCTCTCCTCCCTGCTCCTCTCTAGGAGGTGTTATGTGGTCTGTGGTCTTCTCCTCTCCTCCCTGCTCCTCTTTAGGAGGTGTTATGTGGTCTGTGGTCTTCTCCTCTCCTCCCTGCTCCTCTCTAGGAGGTGTTATGTGGTCTGTGGTCTTCCCCTCTCCTCCCTGCTCCTCTCTAGGAGGTGTTATGTGGTCTTCTCCTCTCCTACCTGCTCCTCTCTAGGAGGTGTTATGTGGTCTGTGGTCTTCTCCTCCCTGCTCCTCTTTAGGAGGTGTTATGTGGTCTGTGGTCTTCTCCTCTCCTCCCTGCTCCTCTCTAGGAGGTGTTATGTCGTCTGTGACTTCTCCTCTCCTCCCTGCTCCTCTTTAGGAGGTGTTATGTGGTCTGTGGTCTTCTCTTCTCCTCCCCGCTCCTCTCTAGGAGGTGTTATGTGGTCTGTGGTCTTCTCCTCTCCTCCCTGCTCCTCTCTAGGAGGTGTTATGTGGTCTGTGGTCTTCCCCTCTCCTCCCTGCTCCTCTATAGGAGGTGTTATGTGGTCTGTGGTCTTCTCCTCTCCTCCCTGCTCCTCTCTAGGAGGTGTTATGTGGTCTATGGTCTTCTCCTCCCTGCTCCTCTCTAGGAGGTGTTATGTGGTCTGTGGTCTTCTCCTCTCCTCCCTGCTCCTCTCTAGGAGGTGTTATGTGGTCTGTGGTCTTCTCCTCTCCTCACTGCTCCTCTCTAGGAGGTGTTATGTGGTCTGTGGTCTTCCCCTCTCCTCCCTGCTCCTCTCTAGGAGGTGTTATGTGGTCTTCTCCTCTCCTACCTGCTCCTCTCTAGGAGGTGTTATTTGGTCTGTGGTCTTCTCCTCTCCTCCCTGCTCCTCTCTAGGGGGTGTTATGTGGTCTGTGGTCTTCTCCTCCCTGCTCCTCTCTAGGAGGTGTTATGTTGTCTTCTCCTCTCCTCCCTGCTCCTCTCTAGGATGTGTTATGTGGTCTGTGGTCTTCTCCTCTCCTCCCTGCTCCTCTCTAGGAGGTGTTATGTGGTCTTCTCCTCTCCTCCCTGCTCCTCTCTAGGAGGTGTTATGTGGTCTGTGGTCTTCTCTTCTCCTCCCTGCTCCTCTCTAGGAGGTGTTATGTGGTCTGTGGTCTTCTCCTCTCCTCCCTGCTCCTCTCTAGGGGGTGTTATGTGGTCTGTGGTCTTCTCCTCTCCTCCCTGCTCTTCTCTAGGAGGTGTTATGTGGTCTGTGGTCTTCTCTTCCCTGCTCCTCTCTCGGAGGTGTTATGTGGTCTGTGGTCTTCTCCTCTCCTCCCTGCTCCTCTCTAGGAGGTGTTATGTTTTCTGTGGTCTTCTCCTCTCCTCCCTGCTCCTCTCTAGGAGGTGTTTTGTGGTCTGTGGTCTTCTCCTCTCCTCCCTGCTCCTCTCTAGGAGGTGTTATGTGGTCTGTGGTCTTCTCCTCTCCTCCCTGCTCCTCTTTAGGAGGTGTTATGTGGTCTGTGGTCTTCTCCTCTCCTCCCTGCTCCTCTCTAGGAGGTGTTATGTGGTCTGTGGTCTTCCCCTCTCCTCCCTGCTCCTCTCTAGGAGGTGTTATGTGGTCTTCTCCTCTCCTACCTGCTCCTCTCTAGGAGGTGTTATGTGGTCTGTGGTCTTCTCCTCTCCTCCCTGCTACTCTCTAGGGGGTGTTATGTGGTCTGTGGTCTTCTCCTCCCTGCTCCTCTCTAGGAGGTGTTATGTGGTCTTCTCCTCTCCTCCCTGCTCCTCTCTAGGAGGTGTTATGTGGTCTGTGGTCTTCTCCTCTCCTCCCTGCTCCTCTCTAGGAGGTGTTATGTGGTCTGTGGTCTTCTCCTCTCCTCCCTGCTCCTCTCTAGGAGGTGTTATGTGGTCTGTGGTCTTCTCCTCTCCTCCCTGCTCCTCTCTAGGAGGTGTTATGTGGTCTTCTCCTCTCCTCCCTGCTCCTCTCTAGGAGGTGTTATGTGGTCTGTGGTCTTCTCCTCTCCTCCCTGCTCCTCTCTAGGAGGTGTTATGTGGTCTGTGGTCTTCTCCTCTCCTCCCTGCTCCTCTCTAGGAGGTGTTATGTGGTCTGTGGTCTTCCCCTCTCCTCCCTGCTCCTCTCTAGGAGGTGTTATGTGGTCTGTGGTCTTCTCTTCCCTGCTCCTCTCTCGGAGGTGTTATGTGGTCTGTGGTCTTCTCCTCTCCTCCCTGCTCCTCTCTAGGAGGTGTTATGTGGTCTTCTCCTCTCCTCCCTGCTCCTCTCTAGGAGGTGTTATGTGGTCTGTGGTCTTCCCCTCTCCTCCCTGCTCCTCTCTAGGAGGTGTTATGTGGTCTTCTCCTCTCCTACCTGCTCCTCTCTAGGAGGTGTTATGTGGTCTGTGGTCTTCTCCTCTCCTCCCTGCTACTCTCTAGGGGGTGTTATGTGGTCTGTGGTCTTCTCCTCCCTGCTCCTCTCTAGGAGGTGTTATGTGGTCTTCTCCTCTCCTCCCTGCTCCTCTCTAGGAGGTGTTATGTGGTCTGTGGTCTTCTCCTCTCCTCCCTGCTCCTCTCTAGGAGGTGTTATGTGGTCTGTGGTCTTCTCCTCTCCTCCCTGCTCCTCTCTAGGAGGTGTTATGTGGTCTGTGGTCTTCTCCTCTCCTCCCTGCTCCTCTCTAGGAGGTGTTATGTGGTCTTCTCCTCTCCTCCCTGCTCCTCTCTAGGAGGTGTTATGTGGTCTGTGGTCTTCTCCTCTCCTCCCTGCTCCTCTCTAGGAGGTGTTATGTGGTCTGTGGTCTTCTCCTCTCCTCCCTGCTCCTCTCTAGGAGGTGTTATGTGGTCTGTGGTCTTCCCCTCTCCTCCCTGCTCCTCTCTAGGAGGTGTTATGTGGTCTGTGGTCTTCTCTTCCCTGCTCCTCTCTCGGAGGTGTTATGTGGTCTGTGGTCTTCTCCTCTCCTCCCTGCTCCTCTCTAGGAGGTGTTATGTGGTCTGTGGTCTTCTCCTCTCCTCCCTGCTCCTCTCTAGGAGGTGTTTTGTGGTCTGTGGTCTTCTCCTCTCCTCCCTGCTCCTCTCTAGGAGGTGTTATGTGGTCTGTGGTCTTCTCCTCTCCTCCCTGCTCCTCTTTAGGAGGTGTTATGTGGTCTGTGGTCTTCTCCTCTCCTCCCTGCTCCTCTCTAGGAGGTGTTATGTGGTCTGTGGTCTTCTCCTCTCCTCCCTGCTCCTCTTTAGGAGGTGTTATGTGGTCTGTGGTCTTCTCTTCTCCTCCCCGCTCCTCTCTAGGAGGTGTTATGTGGTCTGTGGTCTTCTCCTCTCCTCCCTGCTCCTCTCTAGGAGGTGTTATGTGGTCTGTGGTCTTCCCCTCTCCTCCCTGCTCCTCTCTAGGAGGTGTTATGTGGTCTGTGGTCTTCTCCTCTCCTCCCTGCTCCTCTCTAGGAGGTGTTATGTGGTCTGTGGTCTTCTCCTCTCCTCCCTGCTCCTCTCTAGGAGGTGTTATGTGGTCTGTGGTCTTCTCCTCCCTGCTCCTCTCTAGGAGGTGTTATGTGGTCTGTGGTCTTCTCCTCTCCTCCCTGCTCCTCTCTAGGAGGTGTTATGTGGTCTGTGGTCTTCTCCTCTCCTCCCTGCTCCTCTCTAGGAGGTGTTATGTGGTCTTCTCCTCTCCTACCTGCTCCTCTCTAGGAGGTGTTATGTGATCTGTGGTCTTCTCCTCTCCTCCCTGCTCCTCTCTAGGGGGTGTTATGTGGTCTGTGGTCTTCTCCTCCCTGCTCCTCTCTAGGAGGTGTTACGTGGTCTTCTCCTCTCCTCCCTGCTCCTCTCTAGGAGGTGTTATGTGGTCTGTGGTCTTCTCCTCTCCTCCCTGCTCCTCTCTAGGAGGTGTTATGTGGTCTGTGGTCTTCTCCTCTCCTCCCTGCTCCTCTCTAGGAGGTGTTATGTGGTCTGTGGTCTTCTCCTCTCCTCCCTGCTCCTCTCAGGGAGGTGTTATGTGGTCTGTGGTCTTCTCCTCTCCTCCCTGCTCCTCTCTAGGAGGTGTTATGTTGTCTGTGGTCTTCTCCTCCCTGCTCCTCTCTAGGAGGTATTATGTGGTCTGTGGTCTTCTCCTCTCCTCCCTGCTCCTCTCTAGGAGGTGGTATGTGGTCTTCTCCTCTCCTCCCTGCTCCTCTCTAGGAGGTGTTATGTGGTCTGTGGTCTTCTCCTCTCCTCCCTGCTCCTCTCTAGGAGGTGTTATGTGGTCTGTGGTCTTCTCCTCTCCTCCCTGCTCCTCTCTAGGAGGTGTTATGTGGTCTGTGGTCTTCCCCTCTCCTCCCTGCTCCTCTCTAGGAGGTGTTATGTGGTCTGTGGTCTTCTCTTCCCTGCTCCTCTCTCGGAGGTGTTATGTGGTCTGTGGTCTTCTCCTCTCCTCCCTGCTCCTCTCTAGGAGGTGTTTTGTGGTCTGTGGTCTTCTCCTCTCCTCCCTGCTCCTCTCTAGGAGGTGTTATGTGGTCTGTGGTCTTCTCCTCTCCTCCCTGCTCCTCTTTAGGAGGTGTTATGTGGTCTGTGGTCTTCTCCTCTCCTCCCTGCTCCTCTCTAGGAGGTGTTATGTGGTCTGTGGTCTTCTCCTCTCCTCCCTGCTCCTCTTTAGGAGGTGTTATGTGGTCTGTGGTCTTCTCTTCTCCTCCCCGCTCCTCTCTAGGAGGTGTTATGTGGTCTGTGGTCTTCTCCTCTCCTCCCTGCTCCTCTCTAGGAGGTGTTATGTGGTCTGTGGTCTTCCCCTCTCCTCCCTGCTCCTCTATAGGAGGTGTTATGTGGTCTGTGGTCTTCTCCTCTCCTCCCTGCTCCTCTCTAGGAGGTATTATGTGGTCTGTGGTCTTCTCCTCTCCTCCCTGCTCCTCTCTAGGAGGTGTTATGTGGTCTGTGGTCTTCTCCTCCCTGCTCCTCTCTAGGAGGTGTTATGTGGTCTGTGGTCTTCTCCTCTCCTCCCTGCTCCTCTCTAGGAGGTGTTATGTGGTCTTCTCCTCTCCTCCCTGCTCCTCTCTAGGAGGTGTTATGTGGTCTGTGATCTTCTCCTCTCCTCCCTGCTCCTCTCTAGGGGGTGTTATGTGGTCTGTGGTCTTCTCCTCTCCTCCCTGCTCCTCTCTAGGAGGTGTTATGTTGTCTGTGGTCTTCTCCTCCCTGCTCCTCTATAGGAGGTATTATGTGGTCTGTGGTCTTCTCCTCTCCTCCCTGCTCCTCTCTAGGAGGTGTTATGTGGTCTGTGGTCTTCTCCTCTCCTCCCTGCTCCTCTCTAGGAGGTGTTATGTGGTCTGTGGTCTTCTCCTCTCCTCCCTGCTCCTCTCTAGGGGGTGTTATGTGGTCTGTGTTCTTCTCCTCTCCTCCCTGCTCCTCTCTAGGAGGTGTTATGTTGTCTGTGGTCTTCTCCTCCCTGCTCCTCTATAGGAGGTATTATGTGGTCTGTGGTCTTCTCCTCTCCTCCCTGCTCCTCTCTAGGAGGTGTTATGTGGTCTGTGGTCTTCTCCTCTCCTCCCTGCTCCTCTCTAGGAGGTGTTATGTGGTCTGTGGTCTTCTCCTCTCCTCCCTGCTCCTCTCTAGGAGGTGTTATGTGGTCTGTGGTCTTCTCCTCCCTGCTCCTCTGTAGGAGGAGTTATGTGGTCTGTGGTCTTCTCCTCTCCTCCCTGCTCCTCTCAGGGAGGTGTTATGTGGTCTGTGGTCTTCTCCTCTCCTCCCTGCTCCTCTCTAGGAGGTGTTATGTGGTCTGTGGTCTTCTCCTCTCCTCCCTGCTCCTCTCTAGGAGGTGTTATGTGGTCTTCTCCTCTCCTACCTGCTCCTCTCTAGGAGGTGTTATGTGGTCTGTGGTCTTCTCCTCTCCTCCCTGCTCCTCTCTAGGGGGTGTTATGTGGTCTGTGGTCTTCTCCTCCCTGCTCCTCTCTAGGAGGTGTTACGTGGTCTTCTCCTCTCCTCCCTGCTCCTCTCTAGGAGGTGTTATGTGGTCTGTGGTCTTCTCCTCTCCTCCCTGCTCCTCTCTAGGAGGTGTTATGTGGTCTGTGGTCTTCTCCTCTCCTCCCTGCTCCTCTCTAGGAGGTGTTATGTGGTCTGTGGTCTTCTCCTCTCCTCCCTGCTCCTCTCTAGGAGGTGTTATGTGGTCTTCTCCTCTCCTCCCTGCTCCTCTCTAGGAGGTGTTATGTGGTCTGTGGTCTTCTCCTCTCCTCCCTGCTCCTCTCTAGGAGGTGTTATGTGGTCTGTGGTCTTCTCCTCTCCTCCCTGCTCCTCTCTAGGTGGTGTTATGTGGTCTGTGGTCTTTCCCTCTCCTCCCTGCTCCTCTCTAGGAGGTGTTATGTGGTCTGTGGTCTTCTCTTCCCTGCTCCTCTCTCGGAGGTGTTATGTGGTCTGTGGTCTTCTCCTCTCCTCCCTGCTCCTCTCTAGGAGGTGTTATGTGGTCTGTGGTCTTCTCCTCTCCTCCCTGCTCCTCTTTAGGAGGTGTTATGTGGTCTGTGGTCTTCTCTTCTCCTCCCCGCTCCTCTCTAGGAGGTGTTATGTGGTCTGTGGTCTTCTCCTCTCCTCCCTGCTCCTCTCTAGGAGGTGTTATGTGGTCTGTGGTCTTCCCCTCTCCTCCCTGCTCCTCTATAGGAGGTGTTATGTGGTCTGTGGTCTTCTCCTCTCCTCCCTGCTCCTCTCTAGGAGGTGTTATGTGGTCTGTGGTCTTCTCCTCTCCTCCCTGCTCCTCTCTAGGAGGTGTTATGTGGTCTGTGGTCTTCTCCTCCCTGCTCCTCTCTAGGAGGTGTTATGTGGTCTGTGGTCTTCTCCTCTCCTCCCTGCTCCTCTCTAGGAGGTGTTATGTGGTCTTCTCCTCTCCTCCCTGCTCCTCTCTAGGAGGTGTTATGTGGTCTGTGGTCTTCTCCTCTCCTCCCTGCTCCTCTCTAGGGGGTGTTATGTGGTCTGTGGTCTTCTCCTCTCCTCCCTGCTCCTCTCTAGGAGGTGTTATGTTGTCTGTGGTCTTCTCCTCCCTGCTCCTCTATAGGAGGTATTATGTGGTCTGTGGTCTTCTCCTCTCCTCCCTGCTCCTCTCTAGGAGGTGTTATGTGGTCTGTGGTCTTCTCCTCTCCTCCCTGCTCCTCTCTAGGAGGTGTTATGTGGTCTGTGGTCTTCTCCTCTCCTCCCTGCTCCTCTCTAGGAGGTGTTATGTGGTCTGTGGTCTTCTCCTCCCTGCTCCTCTGTAGGAGGAGTTATGTGGTCTGTGGTCTTCTCCTCTCCTCCCTGCTCCTCTCAGGGAGGTGTTATGTGGTCTGTGGTCTTCTCCTCTCCTCCCTGCTCCTCTCTAGGAGGTGTTATGTGGTCTGTGGTCTTCTCCTCTCCTCCCTGCTCCTCTCAGGGAGGTGTTATGTGGTCTGTGGTCTTCTCCTCTCCTCCCTGCTCCTCTCTAGGAGGTGTTATGTTGTCTGTGGTCTTCTCCTCCCTGCTCCTCTCTAGGAGGTATTATGTGGTCTGTGGTCTTCTCCTCTCCTCCCTGCTCCTCTCTAGGAGGTGTTATGTGGTCTGTGGTCTTCTCCTCTCCTCTCTGCTCCTCTTTAGGAGGTGTTATGTGGTCTGTGGTCTTCTCCTCTCCTCCCTGCTCCTCTCTAGGAGGTGTTATGTGGTCTGTGGTCTTCTCCTCCCTGCTCCTCTGTAGGAGGAGTTATGTGGTCTGTGGTCTTCTCCTCTCCTCCCTGCTCCTCTCAGGGAGGTGTTATGTGGTCTGTGGTCTTCTCCTCTCCTCCCTGCTCCTCTCAGGGAGGTGTCATGTGGTCTGTGTGACTAGGACAGGGTCAGAGCGGGACCTAGACTGTGGCTTGGTTTACAAGACCATAGAGACGGGATCACACCCAAAACTGAACAAAACACAATAGCCCACTGCCTGCGTTTGCTTCATATTCACCCTCGCCAGCACCACCCCAACGTCAACATGTTACAATGGAGCGTTTCTTTGTTTAGTAGTACCAAAAGATGGAGGAAGATACGTGTCTACCATGACATCAACCAATTAGGAGACAATTAGGAGGCAATGCCTACTTGGTTAAAATCACTCAAAGCACAACAATGCTGTCATTGAAAATTAAGTTGAAATGTTTTTTTGTAATCTGTAATCTTCTTTTAAGTGTGTGTGTGTGTGTGTGTGTGTGTGTGTGTGTGTGTGTGTGCCATTTAAAAGGCCTCTATGTTACATAAGTCATTCGGCCAGCGTTTTATTGTGGAACACTTTATTTATTAGTAAACATGAAAAACACAACTGTAAAATGAGAAACACGTAGAAAAGCACATATCAGATATCTATATAAAAAGGTGCTATTGCAGTTCTACAAGCTTGAGACATAGTATGACATCTGTCTCTGTCTCTCTCTCTCCCTGTCTCTCTCTCTGCCTGTCTCTCTCTCTCTCCCTGTCTCTCTCTCTCCCTGTCTCTCTCTCTGTCTCTCTCTCTCTCTGTCTCTCTCTCTCCCTGTCTCTCTCTCTGTCTCTCTCTCTCTCTCTCCCTGTCTCTCTCTCTCTCTGTCTCTCTCTCTCTCTCTCCCTGTCTCTCTCTCTCTCTGTCTCTCTCTCTCTCTCTCCCTGTCTCTGTCTCTCTCTCTCTCTCTCCCTGTCTCTCTCTCTCTCTCTCCCTGTCTCTCTCGCTGCCTAGCTGGTACTAGAGTCACTGCCGTTATTTGTCTTTGGAGATTGATTCACTTTAACTGAATCAATTAGAATCACTAGAGTTGCTTGAATCACTAGAGTCACTTGAATTGCCAGAATCACTTGAATCGCTAGAATCACTTGAATCACTAGAGTCACTTGAGTCGCTAGAGTCGCTAGAATCACTTGAGTCGCTAGAATCACTTGAGTCGCTAGAATCACTTGAGTCGCTAGAATCACTTGAGTCGCTAGAATCACTTGAGTCGCTAGAATCGCTTGAGTCGCTAGAATCACTAGAATCACTTGAGTCGCTAGAATCACTAGAATCACTTGAGTCGCTAGAATCACTAGAATCACTTGAGTCGCTAGAATCGCTAGAATCACTTGAGTCGCTAGAGTCGCTAGAATCACTTGAGTCGCTAGAATCGCTAGAATCACTTGAGTCGCTAGAATCACTTGAGTCGCTAGAATCGCTAGAATCGCTAGAATCACTTGAGTCGCTAGAATCGCTGGAGTCGCTAGAATCACTTGAGTCGCTAGAATCGCTTGAGTCGCTAGAATCGCTTGAATCGCTAGAGTCACTTGACTTGGAGGAATCGCTTGAATCACTAGAGGTGTTAGAGTCAACAGAATTGCTTGATTTGGAGGAGTCATTGTGATCTGTCGGGTCTTTCCCGGTATGCGATTCACTGCCGGGTGAGTCCCTCTGCATCCCATAATCACCAAACTCCTCCCCTAGCAACCGATCCTCACTGTAACCAGGAAGAGTTTTATAGGACAGTGTCAGCTTCTCCTCTGTAATGTCATTGCTGGCGATGTCATCAACCTTGAGACTACGCCCCCTCCTCACGTAAGCAGGTCTGGGAGAGGGGCCACTGTCCTGTGCTCTGGTTGGTTGAGGGAATGTGGTAGGCGTGACTCCCGGAAACCCCTCTAAGGCTAGACCCCACCCCTTTCTACTGTCCTGGCCAGTCTGGGCTGAGCTGCCATCTGGGTCCTCTCCTCTCTCTTCCCCCTGTCCTATCCCCCCGGGGCTGATGCCAGACAGAGGGGAGGCTTGCCACTGCAAGACACACAGACAACAGGTTATGGTAATGCATGTAATACTCTCTCTCTCTCAAAGCTGTTGTTGATGGCAGTGATGTCATTTCCTCTCAGAAACTGACATCGACTACTCTGTCTGGACCTACAGGAGGAGAGATCTTTATCACCATCCTCATCATCACCATCATCACCATCATCATCATCATCACCATCATCCCCATCATCCTCATCATTATTATCACCATCATCACCATCATCATCATCATCATTATCATCACCATCATCACTATCACCATTATCATCACCATCATCCTCATCATTATCATCATCATTATCATCACCATCACCATCATCACCATCATCATCATCACCATCATCCTCATCATTCTCATCATCATTACCATCACCATCCTCATCATCACCATCCTCATCATCATCATCATCATCACCATCATCATCATCATCATCCTCATCATCACCATCATCACCATCCTCATCATCACCATCCTCATCATCACCATCCTCATCATTACCATCACCATCATCATTATCATCACCATCCTCATCATCACCATCATCCTCATCATCATCACCATCCTCATCATCACCATCCTCATCATTACCATCACCATCATCATTACCATCACCATCCTCATTATCATCACCATCATCCTCATCATCACCATCATCCTCATCATCATCACCATCCTCATCATCACCATCCTCATCATCATCACCATCCTCATCATCACCATCCTCATCATTACCATCACCATCATCATTATCATCACCATCCTCATCATCACCATCATCCTCATCATCATCACCATCCTCATCATCATCATAATTATCATAATCAACACCACCATCATCATCTTCATCATCAGGCTACTAACCGGCAGGCTGTTCACAGATGCAGTCCAGATCAGCAGAAGCAGTTTGATCTTCATCATGTCGTCTCTCACTGTCAGGTATTTTGTCCTGTAATATCATGTAACATGTTCATCAGTTGAAATGTACCTGCATGATACAAGGTCCCTCGAAATGAAGAAAGGAGAAGAGTGGAGACAAGAGGAGGAGAGGAGAAGAGAAGAGGAGAAGAGAGGTAACAGAAGGAGAAGAGAGGTAACAGGAGGAGGAGAAAAGAGGAGGAGAGGAGAAGAGAAGAGGAGAAGAGAGATAACAGAAGGAGAAGATAGGTAACAGGAGGAGGAGAAAAGAGGAGGAGAGGAGAAGAGGGGTAACGGGAGGAGGAGAAGAGAGGAGGAGAGGAGAAGAGGGGTAACGGGAGGAGGAGAGGAAAAGAGAGATAACGGGAGGAGGAGAGGAGAAGAGAGGTAACGGGAGCAGGAGAAAAGAGGAGGAGAGGAGAAGAGGGGTAACGGGAGGAGGAGAGGAGAAGAGAGGTAACGGGAGGAGGAGAGGAGAAGAGAGGTAACCGGAGGAGGAGAGGAGAAGAGAGGTAACGGGAGGAGGAGAAAAGAGGAGGAGAGGAGAAGAGGGGTAACGGGAGGAGGAGAGGAGAAGAGAGGTAACAGGAGGAGGAGAGGAGAAGAGAGGTAACGGGAGGAGGAGAAGACAGGAGGAGAGGAGAAGAGAGGTAACAGGAGGAGGAGAAAAGAGGGGTAACGGGAGGAGGAGAGGAGAAGAGAGGTAACGGGAGGAGAGGAGAAGAGAAGTAACGGGAGGAGGAGAGGAGAAGAGAGGTAACGGGAGGAGGAGAGGAGAAGAGAGGTAACGGGAGGAGGAGAAAAGAGGAGGAGAGGAGAAGAGGGGTAACGGGAGGAGGAGAGGAGAAGAGAGGTAACAGGAGGAGAAAAGAGGAGGAGAGGAGAAGAGAAGTAACGGGAGGAGGAGAGGAGAAGAGAGGTAACGGGAGGAGAGGAGAAGAGAGGTAACAGGAGGAGGAGAAGACAGGAGGAGAGGAGAAGAGAGGTAACAAGAGGAGGAGAAGAGAGGAGGAGAGGAGAAGAGAGGTAACAGGAGGAGGAGAAAAGAGGAGGAGAGGAGAAGAGTGGTAACGGGAGGAGGAGAGGAGAAGAGAGGTAACGGGAGGAGGAGAAGACAGGAGGAGAGGAGAAGAGAGGTAACGGGAGGAGGAGAAGACAGGAGGAGAGGAGAAGAGAGGTAACGGGTGGAGGAGAAAAAAGGAGGAGAGGAGAAGAGAGGTAACGGGAGGATGAGAAAAGAGGAGGAGAGGAGAAGAGAGGTAATGGGAGGAGGAGAAGACAGGAGGAGAGGGGTAACGGGAGGAGGAGAGGAGAAGAGGGGTAACGGAAGGAGAGGAGGAGAAGAGAGGAGGAGGAGACGACAGGAGGAGAGGAGAAGAGGGGTAACAGAAGGAGAGGAGGAGAAGAGAGGAGGAGGAGACGACAGGAGGAGAGGAGAAGAGGGGTAACGGGAGGAGGAGAAAATAGGAGGAGAGAGAAAGAGAGGTAACAGGAGGTGGAGAAGAGAGGAGGAGAGGAGAAAAGAGGTAACGGAAGGAGAGGAGGAGAAGAGAGGTAACGGGAGGAGGAGAGGAGAAGAGAAGAGGAGAAGAGAGGTAACAGGAGGAGGAGAAGAGAGGAGGAGAGGAGAAGAGAGGTAACAGGAGGAGGAGAAGAGAGGCGGAGAGGAGAAGAGAGGTAACAGGAGGAGGAGAAGAGAGGAGGAGAGGAGAAGAGAGGTAACGGAAGGAGAAGAGGTGAGGAGGAGAGGAGAGAAGAGAGTGGGAGAGGAGAGAAGAGGTGAGGAGGAGAGAAGAGAGTGGGAGAGGAGAAGAGAGGTAACGGAAGGAGGAGAGAAGAGGTGAGGAGGAGAGGAGAGAAGAGAGTGGGAGAGGAGAAGAGTTACCTGATGGTGTGACCTTCCTCGTCTCCTGGTAAACTTGTGGTTTAAAGGAGTGTGTGTGGTTGTGGTTGGCTATTTAAACTCTTGAAGTGAAACACACACACACCTGTGGCCACACCTGCTGCAGTGAATCTCACTTTATAATTGACCGTCTGTCTGAATAAATATATTGTCACCCCTGATACCATAGAATTACTCGGAGAGAGGAGACATTATAGAGGATATTCTAGTTCTCCAGCAGCATGGTGTTAGGGTCGCTATATTTAGAATACTGTGTGTGTGTGTGTGTGTGTGTGTGTGTGTGTGTGTGTGTGTGTGTGCGCGTGTGTGTGTGTAAGTGTGTGTGGTAAGTATAGTTATCAGGTGTGTATGATAGGGTCAGTGTACAGGCCAGTGATTCAAGCTATTATAGCGCCACGCCTAAAATAACACACACACACACACACACACCATATCTTCCGGATTATTCCGGTAAACAAAGTGTTTGAGAGAGCTGTAATAACTCTACTGTGTGTTCTGCTGGTGTCATGACATCACCACAAATATTCCTGACAAACAGACAGGCAGGCAGGCAGACAGACAGACAGACAGACAGGCAGGCAGACAGACAGACAGACAGACAGGCAGGCAGGCAGACAGGCAGGCAGGCAGGCAGGCAGGCAGGCAGACAGACAGACAGACAGGCAGGCAGGCAGACAGACAGACAGACAGGCAGGCAGGCAGGCAGGCAGACAGACAGACAGACAGACAGGCAGGCAGACAGACAGACAGGCAGGCAGGCAGGCAGACAGACAGACAGACAGGCAGGCAGGCAGGCAGGCAGACAGACAGACAGACAGACAGACAGGCAGGCAGGCAGGCAGACAGACAGACAGGCAGGCAGACAGACAGACAGGCAGGCAGGCAGACAGACAGACAGACAGACAGACAGGCAGGCAGGCAGGCAGACAGGCAGGCAGACAGACAGACAGACAGACAGACAGACAGGCAGGCAGGCAGACAGACAGACAGGCAGGCAGGCAGACAGACAGACAGACAGACAGGCAGGCAGGCAGGCAGACAGACAGGCAGGCAGGCAGGCAGGCAGACAGACAGACAGACAGACAGGCAGACAGACAGACAGACAGACAGGCAGACAGACATGAGGCGTGAAGCAACACACATGGTGAGTTATGAGTCTGTGGTTTGTTCCCAGACAGACAGACAGACAGACAGACAGACAGACAGACAGACATGAGGCGTGAAGCAACACACATGGTGAGTTATGAGTCTGTGGTTTGTTCCCAGACAGACAGGCAGACAGACAGACAGACAGACAGACAGCCTCATCCTGTAACAATACAACTCCCTCAAACTCTCCTGTTGATTTCTAATCTGAACAAAAATATGAACACAACAATTTCAACCATTTTACTGAGTTACATATTCATATAAGGGAAATCAGTCAACGGAAATAAATTCATGAGGTCCTAATCTACAGATTTCACATGACTGGGAGCCAGGCCCAGCCAATCTTGATATGTAGTACTGACTGGTTCTCACACCTGTCAGGTCAATCAATCAATCAAGTTTATTTTATATAGCCCTTCGTACATCAGCTAATATCTCAAAGTGCTGTACAGAGACCCAGCCTAAAACCCCAAACAGCTAGAATGCAGGTGTAGAAGTGGATGGATTATCTTGTCACAGGAGAAATGCTCACTAACACGGATGTAAGTGAATTTGTGAACTAAATTTGAGAGATATAAGCTTTTTGTGAATGTGGAACATTTCTGGGATCTTTTTTATTTCAGATTATGAAACATGGGACCAACACTTTACATGTTGACCTGCTCTATGTGTTACTAGGACACCCACTTTACATGTTGAGCTGCTCTATGTGTTACTAGGACACCCACTTTACATGTTGAGCTGCTCTATGTGTTACTAGGACACCCACTTTACATGTTGAGCTGCTCTATGTGTTACTAGGACACCCACTTTACATGTTGATCTGCTCTATGTGTTACTAGGACACCCACTTTACATGTTGAGCTGCTCTATGTGTAACTAGGACACCCACTTTACATGTTGAGCTGCTCTATGTGTTACTAGGACACCCACTTTACATGTTGAGCTGCTCTATGTGTTACTAGGACACCCACTTTACATGTTGAGCTGCTCTATGTGTTACTAGGACACCCACTTTACATGTTGAGCTGCTCTATGTGTTACTAGGACACCCACTTTACATGTTGATCTGCTCTATGTGTTACTAGGACACCCACTTTACATGTTGAGCTGCTCTATGTGTTACTAGGACACCCACTTTACATGTTGAGCTGCTCTATGTGTTACTAGGACACCCACTTTACATGTTGAGCTGCTCTATGTGTTACTAGGACACCCACTTTACATGTTGAGCTGCTCTATGTGTTACCTGCTGTATGTACTACAGGGTGTCCTAGTAACCTGCTGTATGTACTACAGGGTGTCCTAGTAACCTGCTGTATGTACTACAGGGTGTCCTAGTAACCTGCTGTATGTGTTACAGGGTGTCCTAGTAACCTGCTGTATGTACTACAGGGTGTCCTAGTAACCTGCTGTATGTACTACAGGGTGTCCTAGTAACCTGCTGTATGTGTTACAGGGTGTCCTAGTAACCTGCTGTATGTGTTACAGGGTGTCCTAGTAACCTGCTGTATGTACTACAGGGTGTCCTAGTAACCTGCTGTATGTACTACAGGGTGTCCTAGTAACCTGCTGTATGTGCTACAGGGTGTCCTAGTAACCTGCTGTATGTGTTACAGGGTGTCCTAGTAACCTGCTGTATGTGTTACAGGGTGTCCTAGTAACCTGCTGTATGTACTACAGGGTGTCCTAGTAACCTGTTGTATGTACTACAGGGTGTCCTAGTAACCTGCTGTATGTACTACAGGGTGTCCTAGTAACCTGCTGTATGTACTACAGGGTGTCCTAGTAACCTGCTGTATGTGTTACAGGGTGTCCTAGTAACCTGCTGTATGTACTACAGGGTGTCCTAGTAAACTGCTGTATGTGTTACAGGGTGTCCTAGTAACCTGCTGTATGTACTACAGGGTGTCCTAGTAACCTGCTGTATGTACTACAGGGTGTCATAGTAACCTGCTGTATGTGCTACAGGGTGTCCTAGTAACCTGCTGTATGTACTACAGGGTGTCCTAGTAACCTGCTGTATGTACTACAGGGTGTCCTAGTAACCTGCTGTATGTACTACAGGGTGTCCTAGTAACCTGCTGTATGTGCTACAGGGTGTCCTAGTAACCTGCTGTATGTGCTACAGGGTGTCCTAGTAACCTGCTGTATGTGCTACAGGGTGTCCTAGTAACCTGCTGTATGTGCTACAGGGTGTCCTAGTAACCTGCTGTATGTGTTACAGGGTGTCCTAGTAACCTGCTGTATGTGTTACAGGGTGTCCTAGTAACCTGCCGTATGTGTTACAGGGTGTCCTAGTAACCTGCCGTATGTACTACAGGGTGTCCTAGTAACCTGCTGTATGTACTACAGGGTGTCCTAGTAACCTGCTGTATGTACTACAGGGTGTCCTAGTAACCTGCTGTATGTACTACAGGGTGTCCTAGTAACCTGCTGTATGTACTACAGGGTGTCCTAGTAACCTGCTGTATGTACTACAGGGTGTCCTAGTAACCTGCTGTATGTACTACAGGGTGTCCTAGTAACCTGCTGTATGTACTACAGGGTGTCCTAGTAACCTGCTGTATGTGTTACAGGGTGTCCTAGTAACCTGCTGTATGTGCTACAGGGTGTCCTAGTAACCCGCTGTATGTGTTACAGGGTGTCCTAGTAACCCGCTGTATGTGTTACAGGGTGTCCTAGTAACCCGCTGTATGTGTTACAGGGTGTCCTAGTAACCCGCTGTATGTGTTACAGGGTGTCCTAGTAACCTGCTGTATGTGTTACAGGGTGTCCTAGTAACCTGCTGTATGTGTTACAGGGTGTCCTAGTAACCTGCTGTATGTGTTACAGGGTGTCCTAGTAACCTGCTGTATGTGTTACAGGGTGTCCTAGTAACCTGCTGTATGTGTTACAGGGTGTCCTAGTAACCTGCTGTATGTACTACAGGGTGTCCTAGTAACCTGCTGTATGTGTTACAGGGTGTCCTAGTAACCTGCTGTATGTACTACAGGGTGTCCTAGTAACCTGCTGTATGTGTTACAGGGTGTCCTAGTAACCTGCTCTATGTACTACAGGGTGTCCTAGTAACCTGCTGTATGTACTACAGGGTGTCCTAGTAACCTGCTGTATGTGTTACAGGGTGTCCTAGTAACCTGCTGTATGTGTTACAGGGTGTCCTAGTAACCTGCTGTATGTGTTACAGGGTGTCCTAGTAACCTGCTGTATGTACTACAGGGTGTCCTAGTAACCTGCTGTATGTACTACAGGGTGTCCTAGTAACCTGCTGTATGTGTTACAGGGTGTCCTAGTAACCTGCTGTATGTGTTACAGGGTGTCCTAGTAACCTGCTGTATGTGTTACAGGGTGTCCTAGTAACCTGCTGTATGTACTACAGGGTGTCCTAGTAACCTGCTGTATGTGTTACAGGGTGTCCTAGTAACCTGCTGTATGTAGTACAGGGTGTCCTAGTAACCTGCTGTATGTACTACAGGGTGTCCTAGTAACCTGCTGTATGTGTTACAGGGTGTCCTAGTAACCTGCTGTATGTACTACAGGGTGTCCTAGTAACCTGCTGTATGTGTTACAGGGTGTTCTAGTAACCTGCTGTATGTGTTACAGGGTGTCCTAGTAACCTGCTGTATGTGTTACAGGGTGTCCTAGTAACCTGCTGTATGTGCTACAGGGTGTCCTAGTAACCTGCTGTATGTGTTACAGGGTGTCCTAGTAACCTGCTGTATGTACTACAGGGTGTCCTAGTAACCTGCTGTATGTACTACAGGGTGTCCTAGTAACCTGCTGTATGTACTACAGGGTGTCCTAGTAACCTGCTGTATGTACTACAGGGTGTCCTAGTAACCTGCTGTATGTGTTACAGGGTGTCCTAGTAACCTGCTGTATGTGCTACAGGGTGTCCTAGTAACCTGCTGTATGTACTACAGGGTGTCCTAGTAACCTGCTGTATGTGTTACAGGGTGTCCTAGTAACCTGCTGTATGTACTACAGGGTGTCCTAGTAACCTGCTGTATGTGTTATAGGGTGTTCTAGTAACCTGCTGTATGTGTTACAGGGTGTCCTAGTAACCTGCTGTATGTGTTACAGGGTGTCCTAGTAACCTGCTGTATGTGCTACAGGGTGTCCTAGTAACCTGCTGTATGTGTTACAGGGTTTCCTAGTAACCTGCTGTATGTGTTACAGGGTGTCCTAGTAACCTGCTGTATGTGTTACAGGGTGTCCTAGTAACCTGCTGTATGTGCTACAGGGTGTCCTAGTAACCTGCTGTATGTACTACAGGGTGTCATAGTAACCTGCTGTATGTGTTACAGGGTGTCCTAGTAACCTGCTGTATGTGCTACAGGGTGTCCTAGTAACCTGCTGTATGTACTACAGGGTGTCATAGTAACCTGCTGTATGTACTACAGGGTGTCCTAGTAACCTGCTGTATGTACTACAGGGTGTCATAGTAACCTGCTGTATGTGTTACAGGGTGTCCTAGTAACCTGCTGTATGTACTACAGGGTGTCCTAGTAACCTGCTGTATGTGTTACAGGGTGTCCTAGTAACCTGCTGTATGTGCTACAGGGTGTCCTAGTAACCTGCTGTATGTACTACAGGGTGTCCTAGTAACCTGCTCTATGTGTTACAGGGTGTCCTAGTAACCTGCTGTATGTACTACAGGGTGTCCTAGTAACCTGCTGTATGTGTTACAGGGTGTCCTAGTAACCTGCTGTATGTGCTACAGGGTGTCCTAGTAACCTGCTGTATGTACTACAGGGTGTCCTAGTAACCTGCTCTATGTGTTACAGGGTGTCCTAGTAACCTGCTGTATGTACTACAGGGTGTCCTAGTAACCTGCTGTATGTGCTACAGGGTGTCCTAGTAACCTGCTGTATGTGCTACAGGGTGTCCTAGTAACCTGCTGTATGTACTACAGGGTGTCCTAGTAACCTGCTGTATGTACTACAGGGTGTCCTAGTAACCTGCTGTATGTGCTACAGGGTGTCCTAGTAACCTGCTGTATGTGCTACAGGGTGTCCTAGTAACCTGCTGTATGTGCTACAGGGTGTCCTAGTAACCTGCTGTATGTACTACAGGGTGTCCCAGTAACCTGCTGTATGTGCTACAGGGTGTCCTAGTAACCTGCTGTATGTGCTACAGGGTGTCCTAGTAACCTGCTGTATGTACTACAGGGTGTCCTAGTAACCTGCTGTATGTGCTACAGGGTGTCCTAGTAACCTGCTGCTACTCCGCCTCTCTCGGTCTCTCCTCTGAGAAAAACAACCATCTTTAACACTCAGGACACGTCTATCATATTTTTAATCAGCTTATTCAGTCAATATATACTGTGTCACACACAAATCCTTTATATACATGACAAACACACACAAATACTTATAAATACATGACAAACACACACAAATATTTGAAATACATACTTTCCCAGTACAATAGAAGGTAGATCCAGTATATAGAGATCATGTAAGGAGATATAATCCATTATAATGATCTATTGTGGAGACAGTTGTCCTGCTATAGATTAATAAGGTCACACTAATTATCTTATACATAATATATTGTATACTCACACTCTACATGCTTGGATATATGTTAGTATATATTTCACTCTGATATATATTTGATATATTATAACACTGAATACATGAAACTGGTTATCAACCTCTACATGTATACCTGGGTCCCTGTCTCTCTCTCTTCTTCTCCCCCTCTCTCTCCTTCCCTCTCTTTCTTCTCCTTCTCCCCCCTCTCTCTCTCTCTTCTTCTCCCCCTCTCTCTCCTTCCCTCTCTTTCTTCTCCTTCTCCCCCCTCTCTCTCTCTCTTCTTCTCCCCCTCTCTCTCCTTCCCTCTCTTTCTTCTCCTTCTCCCCTCTCTCTCTCTTCTTCTCCCCCTCTCTCTCCTTCCCTCTCTTTCTTCTCCTTCTCCCCCCTCTCTCTCTCTCTTTCCCCCCTCACACTCTCTCCCTCCCTCTCGTTCTTCTCCTTCTCCCCCCTCTCTCTCTCTCTTCTTCTCCCCCTCTCTCTCCTTCCCTCTCTTTCTTCTCCTCCTTCCCTCTCTTTCTTCTCCTCCTTCCCTCTCTTTCTTCTCCTTCTCCCCCCTCTCTCTCTCTCTTTCCCCCCCTCACACTCTCTCCCTCCCTCTCTTTCTCCTCTCATTTCTTTAACCCCAGTACCAGTTCTCTCTCTCCTCTCGTCTCTTCCTGGTCTGGCTACACTATCAAATCATCTCCATGCTGGTTGCTGTACTGGTTGCCAGGGGCATCGTCCCCCAGGTCAAAGGTCAGTTCGTTGCTATGGCAGACGGTGTCACCCCTACAGCCTGTGAGAGGGCCCGCTGTCGCACCCCCCAACTCAACTGTTACCCTAGCCCCAACCCCACCCTCAACCCCAACCCCTAACCCACCTCTCAACTCACCCCTCACCTCACCTGTGACACCCCCTGTCCCACCACCCATCACATCACCCCTCACCTCACCTGTGACCCCTCCTATCCCACCCCCTAACCCACCTCTCAACTCACCCCCTACCTCACCTGTGACCCCTCCTGTCCCACCACCCATCACATCACCCCTCACCTCACCTGTGACCCCTCCTGTCCCACCCCCTAACCCACCTCTCAACTCACCCCTCACCTCACCTGTGACCCCTCCTGTCCCACCCCCTAACTCACCTCTCAACTCACCCCCCACCTCACCTGTGACCCCTCCTGTCCCATCCCCTAACCCACCAGTCAATTCACCCCCAACCTCACCTGTGACCCCTCCTGTCCCACCCCCTAATCCACCTGTCACATCACCCCCTACCTCATCTGTGACCCCTCCTGTCCCACCCCCTAATCCACCTGTCAACTCACCCCCCACCTCACCTGTGACCCCTCCTGTCCCACCCCCTAACCCACCTGTCAACTCACCCCTCACCTCACCTGTGACCCCTCCTGTCCCACCCCCTAACCCACCTCTCAACTCACACCCACCGGCAGCCCCCACCCCACCTGCTTTGAGACACCTAACCCCACCAGCAGCCCCCACCCCTCCTGTCGCTCCACCCATCACTGTCAAGCGACTCCTCCTCAGGTAATGGGTGAAGGCAGCCAGCCAATTCTGGTAAAGAGAGAGAACACAGTAAATGTGTGTGTTTGTGTGTGTGTGTGTGTGTGTGTGTGTGTGTTTGTGTGTGTGTGTGTGTGTGTGTGTGTGTGTGTGTGTGTGTGTGTGTGTGTGTGTGTGTGTGTGTGTGTACCCGTGCACCTGCAGTTGTGTCTTAGCCTTTGCATTTGTATGTCTCCGGCTGTGTGTCTGTGTGTCTCTGCGTACGTGTGTGTGTGTGTGTGTGTGTGTGTGTGTGTGTCTCTCACTCTGCGTTGGTTCTCCTCACTACCATGGCTGTCATCCTGTGTGTCTCCGTCCAGGTTAACAGCAGTCCTGTCCTGAAGCATGCTGCTACGGGAGTCACTGTTACTGCTGCTGTTACTGCCACTGAGACTCTGGCTCTGACTGTCCTCTGACGTCTAGGGGGAACAGAGAGAAAGAGTTACTACTACTGCTGTTACTACTACTGCTGTTACTACTGCTGTTACTACTGCTGTTACTACTGCTGTTACTACTGCTGCTGTTACTACTACTACTGTTACTACTACTGCTATTACTACTGATGTTACTACTACTGCTGTTACTACTACTGCTGTTACTACTGCTGTTACTACTACTGCTGTTGCTACTACTGCTGTTACTACTACTGCTGTTACTACTGATGTTACTACTACTGCTGTTACTACTACTGCTATTACTACTGATGTTACTACTACTGCTGTTACTACTACTGCTGTTACTACTGCTGTTACTACTACTGTTACTACTACTGCTGTTACTACTACTACTGTTACTACTGCTGTTACTACTACTGCTGTTACTACTGCTGCTGTTACTACTGCTGTTACTACTGCTGTTACTACTACTGCTGTTACAGCTGCTGTTACTACTACTGCTGTTACTACTACTGCTGTTACTACTACTGCTGTTACTACTGCTGCTACTACTGCTGTTACTACTACTGCTGTTACTACTGCTGTTACTACTGCTGTTACTACTACTGCTGTTACTACTACTGCTGTTACTACTACTGCTGTTACTACTGCTGTTACTACTGCTGCTGTTACTACTGCTGTTACTACTTCTGTTACTACTACTGCTGCTACTACTGCTGTTACTACTACTGTTACTACTACTGCTGCTACTACTGCTGTTACTACTACTGCTGTTACTACTGCTGTTACTACTGCTGTTACTACTGCTGCTACTACTGCTGTTACTACTACTGCTGCTACTACTGCTGTTACTACTGCTGTTACTACTACTGCTGTTACTACTACTGCTGTTACTACTACTGCTGTTACTACTGCTGTTACTGCTACTCCTGTTACTACTGCTGCTGTTACTACTGCTGTTACTACTGCTGTTACTACTGCTGTTACTACTGCTGTTACTGCCACTGAGACTCTGGCTCTGACTGTCCTCTGACGTCTAGGGGGAACAGAGAGAGAGAGAGTTACTGAACATCAGCTGTTACTACTACTGCTGTTACTACTACTACTACTACTACTGCTGTTACTACTACTGCTGTTACTACTGCTGCTGTTACTACTGCTGCTGCTACTACTGCTGTTACTACTGCTGTTACTACTACTGCTGTTACTACTGCTGCTGCTACTACTGCTGTTACTACTACTGCTGTTACTGCTGTTACTACTGCTGTTACTACTACTCCTGTTACTACTGCTGTTACTACTGCTGTTACTACTGCTGTTACTACTACTGCTGTTACTACTGCTGCTGTTACTACTGCTGTTACTACTACTGCTGTTACAACTGCTGTTACTACTACTGCTGTTACTACTGCTGTTACTACTGCTGTTACTACTGCAGTTACTACTACTGCTGCTACTACTGCTGTTACTACTGCTGCTGTTACTACTGCTGTTACTACTACTGCTGTTACTACTGCTGTTACTACTACTGCTGTTACTACTGCTGTTACTACTACTGCTGTTACAACAGCTGTTACTACTACTGCTGTTACTACTACTGCTGTTACTACTACTGCTGTTACTACTGCTGCTACTACTGCTGTTACTACTACTGCTGTTACTACTGCTGTTACTAATACTGCTGTTACTACTGATGTTACTACTACTGCTGTTACTACTGCTGTTACTACTACTGCTGTTACTACTGCTGTTACTACTACTGCTGCTACTACTGCTGTTACTACTGTTGTTACTACTGCTGTTACTACTGCTGTTACTACTACTGCTGTTACTACTACTGCGGTTACTACTACTGCTGTTACTACTGCTGTTACTGCTGCTGCTACTACTGCTGTTACTACTGCTGTTACTACTGCTAAAGATACTACTGCTGTTACTACTGCTGTTACTACTACTGCTGTTACTACTGCTGTTACTACTACTGCTGTTACTACTACTGCTGTTACTACTGCTGTTACTACTACTGCTGTTACTACTGCTGTTACTACTGCTGCTACTACTGCTGTTACTACTGCTGTTACTACTACTGCTGTTACTACTGCTGTTACTACTGCTGTTACTACTACTGCTGTTACTACTGCTGTTACTGCTACTGCTGTTACTACTGCTGCTGTTACTACTACTGCTGTTACTACTGCTGTTACTACTACTGCTGTTACTACTGCTGTTACTACTGCTGCTACTACTGCTGTTACTACTGCTGTTACTACTACTGCTGTTACTACTGCTGTTACTACTGCTGTTACTACTACTGCTGTTACTACTGCTGTTACTGCTACTGCTGTTACTACTGCTGCTGTTACTACTACTGCTGTTACTGCTACTGCTGTTACTACTGCTGTTACTACTGCTGTTACTACTGCTGTTACTACTGTTGTTACTGCTACTACTGCTGTTACTACTGCTGTTACTACTACTGCTGTTACTGCTGTTACTACTGCTGTTACTACTACTCCTGTTACTACTGCTGTTACTACTGCTGTTACTACTGCTGTTACTACTACTGCTGTTACTACTGCTGTTACTGCTACTCCTGTTACTACTGCTGCTGTTACTACTGCTGTTACTACTGCTGTTACTACTGCTGTTACTACTGCTGTTACTGCCACTGAGACTCTGGCTCTGACTGTCCTCTGACGTCTAGGGGGAACAGAGAGAGAGAGAGTTACTGAACATCAGCTGTTACTACTACTGCTGTTACTACTGCTGTTACTACTACTGCTGCTACTACTGCTGTTACTACTGCTGCTGTTACTACTGCTGTTACTACTGCTGCTGTTACTACTACTGCTGCTGCTACTACTACTGCTACTACTACTACTACTACTGCTGTTACTACTACTGCTGATACTACTGCTGCTGTTACTACTGCTGCTGCTACTACTGCTGTTACTACTGCTGTTACTACTACTGCTGTTACTACTGCTGCTGCTACTACTGCTGTTACTACTACTGCTGTTACTGCTGTTACTCCTGCTGTTACTACTACTCCTGTTACTACTGCTGTTACTACTGCTGTTACTACTGCTGTTACTACTACTGCTGTTACTACTGCTGCTGTTACTACTGCTGTTACTACTGCTGTTACTACTACTGCTGTTACTACTGCTGTTACTACTACTGCTGTTACTACTGCTGTTACTACTACTGCTGTTACAACTGCTGTTACTACTACTGCTGTTACTACTGCTGTTACTACTGCTGTTACTACTGCAGTTACTACTACTGCTGCTACTACTGCTGTTACTACTGCTGCTGTTACTACTGCTGTTACTACTACTGCTGTTACTACTGCTGTTACTACTACTGCTGTTACTACTGCTGTTACTACTACTGCTGTTACAACTGCTGTTACTACTACTGCTGTTAGTACTACTGCTGTTACTACTACTGCTGTTACTACTGCTGCTACTACTGCTGTTACTACTACTGCTGTTACTACTGCTGTTACTACTACTGCTGTTACTACTGATGTTACTACTACTGCTGTTACTACTGCTGTTACTACTACTGCTGTTACTACTGCTGTTACTACTACTGCTGCTACTACTGCTGTTACTACTGTTGTTACTACTGCTGTTACTACTGCTGTTACTACTACTGCTGTTACTACTACTGCGGTTACTACTACTGCTGTTACTACTGCTGTTACCGCTGCTGCTACTACTGCTGTTACTACTGCTGTTACTACTGCTAAAGATACTACTGCTGTTACTACTGCTGTTACTACTACTGCTGTTACTACTGCTGTTACTACTACTGCTGTTACTACTACTGCTGTTACTACTGCTGTTACTACTACTGCTGTTACTACTGCTGTTACTACTGCTGCTACTACTGCTGTTACTACTGCTGTTACTACTACTGCTGTTACTACTGCTGTTACTACTGCTGTTACTACTACTGCTGTTACTACTGCTGTTACTGCTACTGCTGTTACTACTGCTGCTGTTACTACTACTGCTGTTACTGCTACTGCTGTTACTACTGCTGTTACTACTACTGCTGTTACTACTGCTGTTACTACTGCTGCTACTACTGCTGTTACTACTGCTGTTACTACTACTGCTGTTACTACTGCTGTTACTACTGCTGTTACTACTACTGCTGTTACTACTGCTGTTACTGCTACTGCTGTTACTACTGCTGCTGTTACTACTACTGCTGTTACTGCTACTGCTGTTACTACTGCTGTTACTACTGCTGTTACTACTGCTGTTACTACTGTTGTTACTGCTACTACTGCTGTTACTACTACTGCTGTTACTACTACTGCTGTTACTACTGCTGCTACTACTGCTGTTACTACTGCTGTTACTACTGCTGTTACTGCTACTGCTGTTACTACTGCTGTTACTACTGCTGTTACTACTGCTGTTACTACTGCTGTTACTACTGTTGTTACTGCTACTACTGCTGTTACTACTGTTGTTACTACTGCTGTTACTACTGCTGTTACTACAGCTTCTGCTGTTACTACTGCTGTTACTACTGCTGTTACTACTACACCTGCTGTTACTACTACTGCTGTTACTACTGCTGTTACTACTACTGCTGTTACTACTACTATTGCTGTTACTACTGTTGTTACTACTGCTGTTACTACTACTGCTGTTACTACAGTTGTTACTACTGCTGTTACTACTGCTGTTACTACTACTACTGCTGTTACTACTGCTGTTACTACTGCTTCTGCTGTTACTACTGCTGTTACTACTACTGCTGTTACTACTGCTGTTACTACAGTTGTTACTACTGCTGTTACTACTACTGCTGTTACTACTGCTGTTACTACTACTGATGTTACTACTGCTGTTACTGCTCCTGCTGTTACTACTGCTGTTACTACTGCTGTTACTGCTACTGCTGTTACTACTGCTGTTACTACTGCTGTTACTACTGCTGTTACTACTGCTGTTGTTACTACTGCTGCTGTTACTACTGCTGCTGTTACTACTACTGCTGTTACTACTACTGCTGTTGCTACTGCTGCTGTTACTACTACTTCTGTTACTACTACTGCTGTTACTACTGCTGTTACTACTACTGCTGTTACTACTGCTGTTACTACTGCTGTTACTACTACTGCTGTTACTACTGCTGTTACTACTACTGCTGTTACTACTGCTGTTACTACTGCTGTTACTACTACTGCTGTTACTACTGCTGTTACTACTGCTGCTGTTACTACTGCTGTTACTACTACTGCTGTTACTACTGCTGTTACTACTGCTGTTACTACTGTTGTTACTGCTACTACTGCTGTTACTACTGTTGTTACTACTGCTGTTACTACTGCTGTTACTACTGCTTCTGCTGTTACTACTGCTGTTACTACTACACCTGCTGTTACTACTACTGCTGTTACTACTGCTGTTACTACTACTGCTGTTACTACTACTACTGCTGTTACTACTGTTGTTACTACTGCTGTTACTAC
>NC_074675.1:55805655-55870655 GCF_029448725.1 Salvelinus fontinalis
ACTTACTGACTCAAGACATTTCATATTTTTTATTCATTTGTAAACGTTCCTAAAAACATAATTCCGCTTTGACATTAAGGGGTAGATCAGTGACAGAAAATCACAACGTAATTCATTTTAAATTCAGGCTTTAACGTAATAAAATGTTTTAAAAAAGTGTGAATACATTGTGAAGGTCCTGTATAACGTAGGTTTCATTATTGTTGTTCTCACCGTGTCTTCTGATGTGTCCTCTGGAGAGCTCTGGAACACACAGACACATAACACGTTACATACTGTATACACACAGACACATAACACTATATATATATATATACAGTATACACACAGACACATAACATTATATATATATATATATACAGTATACACACAGACACATAACACGTTATATATATATATACAGTATACACACAGACACATAACACGTTATATATATATATATATACAGTATACACACAGACACATAACACGTTATATATATGTACAGTATACACACAGACACATAACACGTTATATATATATATATATATATACACAGTATACACACAGACACATAACACTCTATATATATGTATATATATATATATATATATATATATATATATATATATATATATATATATAGTGTTATGTGTCTGTGTGTATACACAGTATATATATCTCTCTCTCCTCTCTCCTTTCTTTCTCTCTCTCTCTCTCTCCTTCTCTCTCTCTCCTCTCTCCTTTCTTTCTCTCTCTCTCCTCTCTCTCTCCTCTCTCCTTTCTTTCTCTCTCTCTCCTCTCTCTCTCCTCTCTTCTCTCTCTCCTCTCTCCTTTCTTTCTCTCGCTCTCTCCTCTCTCCTCTCTCCTTTCTCTCTCTCTCCTCTCTCTCCTCTCTTCTCTCTCTCTCCCCTCTCTCTCCTCTCTCCTTTCTTTCTCTCTCCTCTCTCTCCTCTCTCCTTTCTCCCTCTCTCCTCTTTTCTCTCTCTCTCTCCTCTCTCTCCTCTCTCTCCTCTCTCCTTTCTTTCTCTTTCCTCTCTCTCTCCTCTATCCTTTCTTTCTCTCCTCTCCTCTCTCTCTCCTCTCTTCTCTCTCTCCTCTCTCTCTCCTCTCTCCTTTCTTTCTCTCTCTCCTTTCTCTCTCTCTCCTCTCTCCTTTCTTTCTCTTTCCTCTCTCTCTCCTCTCTCCTTTCTTTCTCTCCTCTCCACTCTCTCTCCTCTATCTCCTCTCTCGCCTCTCTCGCCTCTCTCTCCTCACTCCTTTCTTTCTCTTTCCTCTCTCTCTCCTCTCTCCTCTCTTCTCTCTCTCCTCTCTCTCTCCTCTCTCCTTTCTTTCTCTCTCTCCTTTCTTTCTCTTTCCTCTCTCTCTCCTCTCTCCTCTCTTCTCTCTCTCCTCTCTCTCTCCTCTCTCCTTTCTTTCTCTCCTCTCCTCTCTCTCTCCTCTATCTCCTCTCTCGCCTCTCTCTCCTCTCTCCTTTCTTTCTCTTTCCTCTCTCTCTCCTCTCTCCTCTCTTCTCTCTCTCCTCTCTCTCTCCTCTCTCCTTTCTTTCTCTTTCCTCTCTCTCTCCTCTCTCCTTTCTTTCTCTCCTCTCCTCTCTTCTCTCTCTCTTCTCCCTCTCCTCTCTCCTTTCTTTCTCTCCCTCTCCTATCTCTCTCGTCTCTCTTTATCTCTCTCATATTTTTCTCTGTCTCTTTCTCTGTGTATCTCTTTTTCTTCCTAACAATTCATTTAAAAGGGGCTTTATTGGCATGGGAAACATGTTTACATTGTCAAAGCAAGTGGAATAAACAGTATAGTTAAGTGAGTGAAAAAAAAAAGACTAACAAATATAAATGTTTTAAAAGTAAACATTGTACTCATAAAGGTTCATTAAAAAGGAAATAAATCAATCAAATGTCATGTTATCATCAATGTACTGTGTTTTAATAACTAGTTGTGGTATGAATAGTAGGTGAGTAATCAGATAAATATGGGTTTTATTTACAATGGTGTTTGTTTCTCACTGGTTGCTTTTCTTGAGGCAACAGGTCACAAATCTTGCTGCTGTGATGTCACACTGTGGTATTTCTGTTTATCAAAATTGGCTTTGTTTTCTAATTCTTTGTGGGTCTGTGTAATCTGAGGGAAATATGTGTCTCTAATATGGTCATACATTTGTCAGGAGGTTAGGAAGTGCAGCTCAGTTTTCACTTCATTTTGTGGGCAGTGTGCACATAGCCTGTCTTTTCTTGAGAGCCAGGTCTGCCTACTGCGGCCTTTCTCAATAGCAAGGCCCACTGACTCTGTACTCTCTCACACTCTCTCTCTGTCTCTGTCTCTGTCTCTGTCTCTGTCTCTGTCTCTGTCTCTCTCTCTCTCTCTCTCTCTCTCTCTCTCTCTCTCTCTCTCTCTGTATCTCTGTATCTCTCCCCGTCTCTCTCTCTCTCTCTCTCTCTCTCTCTCTCTCTCTGTCTCTCTCTCTGTCTCTCTCTCTCTCTGTCTCTCTCTCTGTCTCTCTCTCTCTCTCTCTCTCTCTCTCTCTCTCTCTCTCTCTCTCTCTCACTCCCTCTCTCTCTCTCTCTCTCTCACTCACCTCTGATGAGTGGCTCTGGTCAGAGCTCTGGGACTCAGAGGAACTCATGGCCTGGGTCTGAGGATGACAGACCAACAGAACACAGGTAAATACATTTACACCCTAAACTGAATAACACCACACGAGTTCCAGGCGTGTGTGTGTTGTACCTGGTTCCATAGCAGCTGTGGTAGTACAGGGACCTGTTGAGGTGAGCAGGAGGAGTTCCTGGGGTGTGTGTGCTGTGCCTGGTTCCCTGGCAGCTGTGGTAGTACAGGGACCTGTTGAGGTGAGCAGGAGGAATACAACCAGTGAAGACAGTCTGTTAGTTTACCTGGTCATCTTGTTCAACTAGTCACCTGGTCTACCTGGTCATCTAGTTCAACTAGTCACCTGGTCATCTAGTTCAACTAGTCACCTGGTCTACCTGGTTATCCAGTTCAACTAGTCACCTGGTCATCTAGTTCAACTAGTCACCTGGTCTACCTGGTCATCTAGTTCAACTAGTCACCTGGTCTACCTGGTCATCTTGTTCAACTAGTCACCTGGTCTACCTGGTCATCTAGTTCAACTAGTCACCTGGTCATCTAGTTCAACTAGTCACCTGGTCTACCTGGTCATCTAGTTCAACTAGTCACCTGGTCTACCTGGTTATCCAGTTCAACTAGTCACCTGGTTATCTAGTTCAACTAGTCACCTGGTCATCTAGTTCTACTAGTCACCTGGTCTACCTGGTTATCTAGTTCAACTAGTCACCTGGCCTACCTGGTCATCTAGTTCAACTAGTCACCTGGTCTACCTGGTCATCTAGTTCTACTAGTCACCTGGTCTACCTGGTTATCTAGTTCTACTAGTCACCTGGTCTACCTGGTTATCCAGTTCTACTAGTCACCTGGTCATCTAGTTCAACTAGTCACCTGGTCTACCTGGTTATCTAGTTCTACTAGTCACCTGGTCTACCTGGTCATCTAGTTCTACTAGTCACCTGGTCTACCTGGTCATCTAGTTCTACTAGTCACCTGGTCTACCTGGTTATCTAGTTCTACTAGTCACCTGGTCTACCTGGTTATCCAGTTCTACTAGTCACCTGGTCATCTAGTTAAACTAGTCACCTGGTCTACCTGGTTATCTAGTTCTACTAGTCACCTGGTCTACCTGGTCATCTAGTTCTACTAGTCACCTGGTCTACCTGGTTATCTAGTTCTACTAGTCACCTGGTCTACCTGGTCATCTAGTTCAGCTAGTCACCTGGTCTACCTGGTCATCTAGTTCAACTAGTCACCTGTTCTACCTGGTCATCTAGTTCAACTAGTCACCTGGTCTACCTGGTTATCTAGTTCAACTAGTCACCTGGTCATCTAGTTCTACTAGTCACCTGGTCATCTAGTTCAACTAGTCACCTGGTCTACCTGGTCATCTAGTTCAACTAGTCACCTGGTCTACCTGGTCATCTAGTTCAACTAGTCACCTGGTCTACCTGGTTATCTAGTTCAACTAGTCACCTGGTCATCTAGTTCAACTAGTCACCTGGTCATCTAGTTCAACTAGTCACCTGGTCTACCTGGTCATCTAGTTCAACTAGTCACCTGGTCATCTAGTTCAACTAGTCACCTGGTCTACCTGGTCATCTAGTTCAACTAGTCACCTGGTCTACCTGGTTATCCAGTTCAACTAGTCACCTGGTTATCTAGTTCAACTAGTCACCTGGTCATCTAGTTCAACTAGTCACCTGGTCTACCTGGTTATCCAGTTCAACTAGTCACCTGGTCATCTAGTTCAACTAGTCACCTGGTCTACCTGGTCATCTAGTTCAACTAGTCACCTGGTCTACCTGGTCATCTTGTTCAACTAGTCACCTGGTCTACCTGGTCATCTAGTTCAACTAGTCACCTGGTCATCTAGTTCAACTAGTCACCTGGTCTACCTGGTCATCTAGTTCAACTAGTCACCTGGTCTACCTGGTTATCCAGTTCAACTAGTCACCTGGTTATCTAGTTCAACTAGTCACCTGGTCATCTAGTTCTACTAGTCACCTGGTCTACCTGGTTATCTAGTTCAACTAGTCACCTGGCCTACCTGGTCATCTAGTTCAACTAGTCACCTGGTCTACCTGGTCATCTAGTTCTACTAGTCACCTGGTCTACCTGGTTATCTAGTTCTACTAGTCACCTGGTCTACCTGGTTATCCAGTTCTACTAGTCACCTGGTCATCTAGTTCAACTAGTCACCTGGTCTACCTGGTTATCTAGTTCTACTAGTCACCTGGTCTACCTGGTCATCTAGTTCTACTAGTCACCTGGTCTACCTGGTCATCTAGTTCTACTAGTCACCTGGTCTACCTGGTTATCTAGTTCTACTAGTCACCTGGTCTACCTGGTTATCCAGTTCTACTAGTCACCTGGTCATCTAGTTAAACTAGTCACCTGGTCTACCTGGTTATCTAGTTCTACTAGTCACCTGGTCTACCTGGTCATCTAGTTCTACTAGTCACCTGGTCTACCTGGTTATCTAGTTCTACTAGTCACCTGGTCTACCTGGTCATCTAGTTCAGCTAGTCACCTGGTCTACCTGGTCATCTAGTTCAACTAGTCACCTGTTCTACCTGGTCATCTAGTTCAACTAGTCACCTGGTCTACCTGGTTATCTAGTTCAACTAGTCACCTGGTCATCTAGTTCTACTAGTCACCTGGTCATCTAGTTCAACTAGTCACCTGGTCTACCTGGTCATCTAGTTCAACTAGTCACCTGGTCTACCTGGTCATCTAGTTCAACTAGTCACCTGGTCTACCTGGTTATCTAGTTCAACTAGTCACCTGGTCATCTAGTTCAACTAGTCACCTGGTCATCTAGTTCAACTAGTCACCTGGTCTACCTGGTCATCTAGTTCAACTAGTCACCTGGTCATCTAGTTCAACTAGTCACCTGGTCTACCTGGTCATCTAGTTCAACTAGTCACCTGGTCTACCTGGTTATCCAGTTCAACTAGTCACCTGGTTATCTAGTTCAACTAGTCACCTGGTCATCTAGTTCTACTAGTCACCTGGTCTACCTGGTTATCTAGTTCAACTAGTCACCTGGCCTACCTGGTCATCTAGTTCAACTAGTCACCTGGTCTACCTGGTCATCTAGTTCTACTAGTCACCTGGTCTACCTGGTTATCTAGTTCTTCTAGTCACCTGGTCTACCTGGTTATCCAGTTCTACTAGTAACCTGGTCATCTAGTTCAACTAGTCACCTGGTCTACCTGGTTATCTAGTTCTACTAGTCACCTGGTCTACCTGGTTATCCAGTTCTACTAGTCACCTGGTCTACCTGGTCATCTAGTTCTACTAGTCACCTGGTCTACCTGGTTATCTAGTTCTACTAGTCACCTGGTCTACCTGGTTATCCAGTTCTACTAGTCACCTGGTCATCTAGTTCAACTAGTCACCTGGTCTACCTGGTTATCTAGTTCTACTAGTCACCTGGTGTACCTGGTCATCTAGTTCTACTAGTCACCTGGTCTACCTGGTTATCTAGTTCTACTAGTCACCTGGTCTACCTGGTCATCTAGTTCAGCTAGTCACCTGGTCTACCTGGTCATCTAGTTCAACTAGTCACCTGTTCTACCTGGTCATCTAGTTCAACTAGTCACCTGGTCTACCTGGTTATCTAGTTCAACTAGTCACCTGGTCATCTAGTTCTACTAGTCACCTGGTCATCTAGTTCAACTAGTCACCTGGTCTACCTGGTCATCTAGTTCAACTAGTCACCTGGTCTACCTGGTCATCTAGTTCAACTAGTCACCTGGTCTACCTGGTTATCTAGTTCAACTAGTCACCTGGTCATCTAGTTCAACTAGTCACCTGGTCATCTAGTTCAACTAGTCACCTGGTCTACCTGGTCATCTAGTTCAACTAGTCACCTGGTCATCTAGTTCAACTAGTCACCTGGTCTACCTGGTTATCCAGTTCAACTAGTCACCTGGTCATCTAGTTCAACTAGTCACCTGGTCATCTAGTTCTACTAGTCACCTGGTCTACCTGGTTATCCAGTTCAACTAGTCACCTGGTCATCTAGTTCAACTAGTCACCTGGTCTACCTGGTCATCTAGTTCTACTAGTCACCTGGTCTACCTGGTCATCTAGTTCAACTAGTCACCTGGTCTACCTGGTTATCCAGTTCAACTAGTCACCTGGTCATCTAGTTCAACTAGTCACCTGGTCATCTAGTTCTACTAGTCACCTGGTCATCTAGTTCTACTAGTCACCTGGTCATCTAGTTCAACTAGTCACCTGGTCATCTAGTTCAACTAGTCACCTGGTCTACCTGGTTATCCAGTTCAACTAGTCACCTGGTCATCTAGTTCAACTAGTCACCTGGTCATCTAGTTCAACTAGTCACCTGGTCATCTAGTTCTACTAGTCACCTGGTTATCTAGTTCTACTAGTCACCTGGTCTACCTGGTCATCTAGTTCTACTAGTCACCTGGTCTACCTGGTCATCTAGTTCTACTAGTCACCTGGTCATCTAGTTCTACTAGTCACCTGGTCTACCTGGTTATCCAGTTCAACTAGTCACCTGGTCTACCTGGTTATCTAGTTCTACTAGTCACCTGGTCTACCTGGTCATCTAGTTCTACTAGTCACCTGGTCTACCTGGTCATCTAGTTCTAATAGTCACCTGGTCTACCTGGTAATCTAGTTCAACTAGTCACCTGGTCATCTAGTTCTACTAGTCACCTGGTCTAACTGGTTATCTAGTTCAACTATTCACCTGGTCTACCTGAGGTACTAGCTCTATTCACCTGGTCTACCTGAGGTACTAGCTCTATTCACCTGGTCTACCTGAGGTACTAGCTCTATTCACCTGGTCTACCTGAGGTACTAGCTCTATTCACCTGGTCTACCTGAGGTACTAGCTCTATTCACCTGGTCTACCTGAGGTACTAGCTCTATTCACCTGGTCTACCTGAGGTACTAGCTCCACTGACCTGAGGTATGAGCTGTGTAGGGATCATCTGATCCAGAACATCTGTCTGAGAGACCTGAGGAACCTGGTTCAACACACACACACAGTTATCAGATTCATTCACACACAACAGGGAGTTCAGTTAGTTAGTTAGTAGGATAGGAGAGGTGAAACTCACCATCTCTCTCTGTAGGGGAAACCGGTCCAAGGTGCCATACTGAACAACCTGTTCAGACTAAAAGAATACACAGATTCTAGATTACACACACACACACACACACACACACACACACACACACACACACACACACACACACACACACACACACACACACACACACACACACACATGAATATATTTGATTATTTTATGGTATTCCGAGGAGTTCTAGTTGATGTATTCCTAATGAATGTGAAAAGGGTGTGATGCTAGTTTAGCCACCAGAGGGCGCCTGTTTTAATGGTCTACCTTCTCTTCTCAGTAACCGTTAGGAAAAGCAAGATCCTCAAGTCATAGACACTGGAATAGAATCGCCATTCATTAAATAATTGTTTCAAGGGAGACGAGTGTCCAAGCACCAGATGTGAAAGAATATTATTATCGGAGTCGGTAAATGTATTATGTTGTGTTTTCATTAGTTTATGAAAGTCCGCTAGCTTAGAAACTAACAGTATGATCCATTATCCAGCTAGCTGTTAGCCATGGCAATCCCCTCATAGCAACGTTAGCTTCCCTATATGGACCTGTTCGCAGGCGGCTCTGAAAATACCTTTTCACACTGCATAGTTCTTAGCCCCGGGCTATCTTAGCCCTGTGCTAGCTTAGCCTGTGTTCACAAAAGCATTTGTTAACTAAGGAGGCTCTTAGCCATGGTTTGGTGCTAGCCCACGTAATAATGTGCAAGTGTGAACAAGAGGTTCCTAGCCATGGGCCAAGGTGTGAATGTGCCTAACGAGAAACACATTTAAGGGAAAATGTAACCAGATTGTGTATAAGAGACTACATTAGAGTTTAGTTTGCTGGATCGAATACCCGAGCTGACAAAGTAAAAATCTGTCGTTCTGCCCCTGAACAAGGCAGTTAACCCACTATTCCCCGGGCCCTGAGCAAGGCAGTTAACCCACTGTTCTCCGGGCCCTGAGCAAGGCAGTTAACCCACTGTTCTCCGGGCCCTGAGCAAGGCAGTTAACCCACTGTTCTCCGGGCCCTGAGCAAGGCAGTTAACCCACTGTTCCCCGGGCCCTGAGCAAGGCAGTTAACCCACTGTTCCCCGGGCCCTGAGCAAGGCAGTTAACCCACTGTTCCTCGGGTCTTGAGCAAGGCAGTTAACCCACTGTTCCCCGGGCCCTGAACAAGGCAGTTAACCCACTGTTCCCCGGGCCCTGAACAAGGCAGTTAACCCACTGTTCTCCGGGCCCTGAGCAAGGCAGTTAACCCACTGTTCCCCGGGCCCTAAGCAAGGTAGTTAACCCACTGTTCCTCGGGTCCTGAGCAAGGCAGTTAACCCACTGTTCCCCGGGCCCTGAACAAGGCAGTTAACCCACTGTTCCCCGGGCCCTGAGCAAGCCCCTTTTCCACATTTTGTTACATTACAGCCTTAATCTAAAATTGATTAAATAATTTCTTCCCCTCATCAATCTACACACAATACCCCAAAATGACAAAGCAAAACCAGGTTTTTAGAAATTTGTACAAATTTCATTAAAAAAATGTTTATTTTTTTTATTTACATAAGTATTCAGACCCTTTGCTATGATATTCAAAATTGAGCTCAGGTGCATCCTGTTTCCATTGATTATCCTTGAGATGTTTCTACAACTTGATTGGAGTCCACCTGTGATAAATTCAATTGATTGGACATGATTTGGAAAGGCACACACCTGTCTATATAAGGTCCCACAGTTGACAGTGCATGTCAGAGCTAAAACCAAGCCATGAGGTCGAAGGAGTTGTCTGTTGAGCTCCGAGACAGGATTGTGTCGAGGCACAGATCTGGGGAAGGGTACCAAAACATTTCTGCAGCATTGAAGGTCCCCAAGAACACAGTGGCCTCCGTCATTCTGAAATGAAGTTTGGAACCACCAAGACTCTTCCTAGAGCTGGCTGCCCGGTCAAACTGAGCAATCGGGGGAGAAGGGCCTTGGTCAGGGAGGTGACCAGGAACCTGATGGTCACTCTGACAGAGCTCCAGAGTTCCTTTGTGGAGATGGGAGAATCTTCCAGAAGGACAACCATCTTTGCAGCACTCCACCAATCAGGCCTTTATGGTATGGGGGTGGCAGGATCATGCTGTGGGGATGTTTTTCAGTGGCAGGGACTGGGAGTCTAGTCAGGATCGAGGGAAAGATGAACAGAGTAAAGTACAGAGAGATCCTTGATGAAAACCTGCTCCAAAGCGCTCAGGACCTCAGACATGGGCAAAGGTTCACCTTTCAACAGGACAACGACCCTAAGCACACAGCCAAGACAACACAAGAGTGGCTTTGGGACAAGTCTCTGAATGTCCTTGAGTGGCCGAGCCAGAGCCCGGACTTGAACTTGATTCAACATCTCTTTAGAGACCTGAAAATCCAAATCCAAATCCCATCCAACCTGACAGAGCTTGAGAGGATCTGCAGAGAAGAATAGGAGAAACTCCCCAAATACAGGTGTTCCAAGCTTGTAGCGTCATACCCAAGAAGACTTGAGGCTGTAATCGCTGCCAAAGGTGCTTCAACAAAGTACTGAGTAAAGGGTCTGAATACTTCAACAAAGTACTGAGTAAAGGGTCTGAATACTTCAACAAAGTACTGAGTAATGGGTCTGAATACTTCAACAAAGTATTGAGTAAAGGGTCTGAATACTTCAACAAAGTACTGAGTAATGGGTCTGAATACTTCAACAAAGTACTGAGTAAAGGGTCTGAATACTTCAACAAAGTATTGAGTAAAGGGTCTGAATACTTCAACAAAGTACTGAGTAATGGGTCTGAATACTTCAACAAAGTACTGAGTAAAGGGTCTGAATACTTCAACAAAGTATTGAGTAAAGGGTCTGAATACTTAAACAAAGTACTGAGTAAAGGGTCTGAATACTTCAACAAAGTACTGAGTAAAGGGTCTGAATACTTCAACAAAGTACTGAGTAAAGGGTCTGAATACTTCAACAAAGTACTGAGTAAAGGGTCTGAATACTTATGGAAATGTCAAATCATTTTTTTATGTTATTTTTCCAAAACATTTTAAGAACCTGTTTTTGCTTTGTAATTATAGGGTATTGTGTGTAGATTGATGAGGGGAAACAAAATGTTTTATCATTTTCGAACAAGGCTTTAACGTAACAAATTACGGAAAAAGTCAAGGAGTCTGAATACTTTCTGAATGCCCTGTATATCGGAAAGAAACCAATAGCCAACAGAAATACTATTTACGCACTATTCATACATACATATGAATATATATAGTAAATATACACAGTATATATACATGAGAGCTTTAGTAAGAGTAGAGACAATGTTTTTTAAAGCTAAATGTTATTTTCCCCCCTAAGTAACATAACTCTCTCCATAATGACAGGGCTCTATAGGGCCCTGTTGTTATTTTTACACAACAGTCTGACGTCACCAACGGATGCTTGCGACTTTTGGCAGCAGGAAGAAAGTAATCTCCATCTGTTTGCCATTCAACATCGCCTAGATCAACATTGTTATTACTACTAAACAAAACAACTTCTTGGGGGTGCTTTCAGACGGTTACAATGTGGTTTTGACTATTGCTTGAACAGTCGCTAAGATTATAATTGGTTGTGATTTTTGGAAAACAACTATTTTGTATGCAGCAGTTGTTAGCTAGAATGCTAACGCTCATTAGCTGTAGCAAAACATAGTTAAAGAGCCATTCTACTGGTTTTAGGTGTGTGTTAATGTATAATGCAGTTGTTAGCTAGAATGCTAACGCTCTTTAGCTGTAGCAAAACACAGTTAAAGAGCCATTTTACTGGTTTTAGGTGTGTGTTAATGTATAATGCAGTTTATTCTTTTGATGATAACAAACATCATATTAAGCAGGACATTCACACAAGCCTGAAAATCCAATGAAAATCCTAAAGTACTCATAAGCAACATGTAAAGTATTTTTTTGCTGGTGGTCTATGAGAACACTTCTGCCACCAATTTGCGTGCAAATGTTTGCAAAGACAGAAAGGGGTCTATATATAACAGAAAGGGGTCTGTATATAACAGAAAGGGGTCTATATATAACAGAAAGGGGTCTATATAACAGAAAGGGGTCTGCATATAACAGAAAGGGGTCTATATATAACAGAAAGGGGTCTATATATAACAGAAAGGGGTCTGTATATAACAGAAAGGGGTCTATACATAACAGAAAGGGGTCTATACATAACAGAAAGGGGTCTATATATAACAGAAAGGGGTCTATATATAACAGAAAGGGGTCTATACATAACAGAAAGGGGTCTATATATAACAGAAAGGGGTCTATATATAACAGAAAGGGGTCTATATATAACAGAAAGGGGTCTATACATAACAGAAAGGGGTCTATATATAACAGAAAGGGGTCTATATAACAGAAAGGGGTCTGCATATAACAGAAAGGGGTCTATATATAACAGAAAGGGGTCTATATATAACAGAAAGGGGTCTGTATATAACAGAAAGGGGTCTATACATAACAGAAAGGGGTCTATACATAACAGAAAGGGGTCTATATATAACAGAAAGGGGTCTATATATAACAGAAAGGGGTCTATACATAACAGAAAGGGGTCTGTATATAACAGAAAGGGGTCTGTATATAACAGAAAGGGGTCTATATATAACAGAAAGGGGTCTATATATAACAGAAAGGGGTCTATATATAACAGAAAGGGGTCTGTATAACAGAAAGGGGTCTGTATATAACAGAAAGGGGTCTATACATAACAGAAAGGGGTCTATACATAACAGAAAGGGGTCTATATATAACAGAAAGGGGTCTGTATAACAGAAAGGGGTCTGTATATAACAGAAAGGGGTCTATACATAACAGAAAGGGGTCTATATATAACAGAAAGGGGTCTATATATAACAGAAAGCGGTCTATATATAACAGGAAGGGGTCTATACATAACAGAAAGGGGTCTATATAACAGAAAGGGGTCTGTATATAACAGAAAGGGGTCTATATATAACAGAAAGGGGTCTATATATAACAGAAAGGGGTCTGTATATAACAGAAAGGGGTCTATATATAACAGAAAGGGGTCTATATATAACAGAAAGGGGTCTATATATAACAGAAAGGGGTCTATATATAACAGAAAGGGGTCTATACATAACAGAAAGGGGTCTATATATAACAGAAAGGGGTCTATATATAACAGAAAGGGGTCTGTATAACAGAAAGGGGTCTGTATATAACAGAAAGGGGTCTATACATAACAGAAAGGGGTCTATATATAACAGAAAGGGGTCTATATATAACAGAAAGTGGTCTATATATAACAGGAAGGGGTCTATACATAACAGAAAGAGGTCTGTATAACAGAAAGGGGTCTGTATATAACAGAAAGGGGTCTGTATATAACAGAAAGGGGTCTGTATATAACAGAAAGGGGTCTATATATAACAGAAAGGGGTCTATATATAACAGAAAGGGGTCTGTATAACAGAAAGGGGTCTGTATATAACTGAGCAATGGATTAAACCTGTTTTTGGTTTGTGTAAAGTGATATACTAGCGGCGTGTCTGGTCCATCTGGTTGATGTGTATGCTACTAGCGGCGTGTCTGGTCCATCTGGTTGATGTGTATGCTACTAGATGTGGCGTGTCTGGTCCATCTGGTTGATGTGTATGCTACTAGATGTGGTGTGTCTGGTCCATCTGGTTGATGTGTATGCTACTAGATGTGGTGTGTCTGGTCCATCTGGTTGATGTGTATGCTACTAGATCATACAAGCGGTTAGGTATTTTCAACAGACACATGTTTCTTAAAGAGACTGGAAGACAAGTCGTTAATTTCTCCTCACCGCTCAACCATGAAAGACGTTGACGTGTAGCTAACGGCAAGGCGTGCTGCTTTGTTTGGAGACAGCTGTATCACATGGGGATGTGTGGAAACGTCTCCTCAGTCTGAACTGGCGCAAGTGATTAGCTAGCTTTGAACCATTAGCTTTAAGATGCTTCAGGAGGACGGGGTCAACTGCACTAGCAAGGCTGAGGATGTTCGTGGGAGGAAGTGGTACTCGCTAAGCAAAGCAGCGTGCTGTCCTTACACAAGGTCTTTCTCTGCTGCACTTAACGAGAGTGTAGGGGAGGGAGGGTACATGTAGAATATAGACTGGTGTAACTCACCATCAGGAGAGGGAGGATACATGTAGAATATGGACTGGTGAAACTCACCATCAGGGGAGGGAGGATACATGTAGAATATGGACTGGTGTAACTCACCATCAGGGGAGGATACATGTAGAATATGGACTGGTGTAACTCACCATCAGGGGAGGGTACATGTAGAATATAGCCTTGTGTAACTCACCATCAGGGGAGGATACATGTAGAATATGGACTGGTGTAACTCACCATCAGGGGAGGATACATGTAGAATATGGACTGGTGAAACTCACCATCAGGGGAGGATACATGTAGAATATGGACTGGTGAAACTCACCATCAGGGGAGGGTACATGTAGAATATGGACTGGTGTAACTCACCATCAGGGGAGGATACATGTAGAATATGGACTGGTGAAACTCACCATCAGGGGAGGATACATGTAGAATATGGACTGGTGAAACTCACCATCAGGGGAGGATACATGTAGAATATGGACTGGTGTAACTCACCATCAGGGGAGGGAGGACACATGTAGAATATGGACTGGTGAAACTCACCATCAGGGGGGGAGGGTACATGTAGAATATGGACTGGTGAAACTCACCATCAGGGGAGGGAGGACACATGTAGAATATGGACTGGTGTAACTCACCATCAGGGGAGGGAGGACACATGTAGAATATGGACTGGTGAAACTCACCATCAGGGGAGGATACATGTAGAATATGGACTGGTGTAACTCACCATCAGGGGAGGGAGGACACATGTAGAATATGGACTGGTGAAACTCACCATCAGGGGAGGATACATGTAGAATATGGACTGGTGTAACTCACCATCAGGGGAGGACACATGTAGAATATGGACTGGTGAAACTCACCATCAGGGGAGGATACATGTAGAATATGGACTGGTGAAACTCACCATCAGGGGAGGGAGGACACATGTAGAATATGGACTGGTGTAACTCACCATCAGGGAGGGTACATGTAGAATATGGACTGGTGAAACTCACCATCAGGGGAGGGTACATGTAGAATATGGACTGGTGAAACTCACCATCAGGGGAGGGAGGATACATGTAGAATATAGACTGGTGTAACTCACCATCAGGGGAGGGAGGATACATGTAGAATATGGACTGGTGAAACTCACCATCAGGGGAGGGAGGGTACATGTAGAATATGGACTGGTGTAACTCACCATCAGGGGAGGGAGGGTACATGTAGAATATGGACTGGTGAAACTCACCATCAGGGGAGGGAGGATACATGTAGAATATGGACTGGTGTAACTCACCATCAGGGGAGGGAGGATACATGTAGAATATGGACTGGTGAAACTCACCATCAGGGGAGGGAGGGTACATGTAGAATATGGACTGGTGAAACTCACCATCAGGGGAGGATACATGTAGAATATGGACTGGTGTAACTCACCATCAGGGGAGGATACATGTAGAATATGGACTGGTGTAACTCACCATCAGGGGAGGGAAGATACATGTAGAATATGGACTGGTGAAACTCACCATCAGGGGAGGGAGGACACATGTAGAATATGGACTGGTGAAACTCACCATCAGGGGAGGATACATGTAGAATATGGACTGGTGTAACTCACCATCAGGGGAAGATACATGTAGAATATGGACTGGTGAAACTCACCATCAGGGGAGGGAGGACACATGTAGAATATGGACTGGTGAAACTCACCATCAGGGGAGGGAGGATACATGTAGAATATGGACTGGTGTAACTCACCATCAGGGGAGGGAGGATACATGTAGAATATGGACTGGTGAAACTCACCATCAGGGGAGGATACATGTAGAATATGGACTGGTGTAACTCACCATCAGGGGAGGATACATGTAGAATATGGACTGGTGTAACTCACCATCAGGGGAGGACACATGTAGAATATGGACTGGTGTAACTCACCATCAGGGGAGGATACATGTAGAATATGGACTGGTGTAACTCACCATCAGGGGAGGGAGGGTACATGTAGAATATGGACTGGTGAAACTCACCATCAGGGGAGGATACATGTAGAATATGGACTGGTGTAACTCACCATCAGGGGAGGGTACATGTAGAATATGGACTGGTGTAACTCACCATCAGGGGAGGATACATGTAGAATATGGACTGGTGAAACTCACCATCAGGGGAGGATACATGTAGAATATGGACTGGTGTAACTCACCATCAGGGGAGGATACATGTAGAATATGGACTGGTGAAACTCACCATCAGGGGATGATACATGTAGAATATGGACTGGTGTAACTCACCATCAGGGGAGGATACATGTAGAATATGGACTGGTGTAACTCACCATCAGGAGAGGGTACATGTAGAATATGGACTGGTGAAACTCACCATCAGGGGAGGGTACATGTAGAATATGGACTGGTGTAACTCACCATCAGGGGAGGATACATGTAGAATATGGACTGGTGTAACTCACCATCAGGGGAGGGTACATGTAGAATATGGACTGGTGAAACTCACCATCAGGGGAGGGTACATGTAGAATATGGACTGGTGTAACTCACCATCAGGGGAGGGTACATGTAGAATATGGACTGGTGTAACTCACCATCAGGGGAGGGAGGGTACATGTAGAATATGGACTGGTGAAACTCACCATCAGGGGAGGGTACATGTAGAATATGGACTGGTGTAACTCACCATCAGGGGAGGGTACATGTAGAATATGGACTGGTGTAACTCACCATCAGGGGAGGGAGGGTACATGTAGAATATGGACTGGTGTAACTCACCATCAGGGGAGGGAGGGTACATGTAGAATATGGACTGGTGTAACTCACCATCAGGGGAGGGAGGGTACATGTAGAATATGGACTGGTGAAACTCACCATCAGGGGAGGGTACATGTAGAATATGGACTGGTGAAACTCGCCATCAGGGGAGGGTACATGTAGAATATGGACTGGTGTAACTCACCATCAGGGGAGGGAGGGTACATGTAGAATATGGACTGGTGAAACTCACCATCAGGGGAGGATACATGTAGAATATGGACTGGTGTAACTCACCATCAGGGGAGGATACATGTAGAATATGGACTGGTGAAACTCACCATCAGGGGAGGGTACATGTAAAATATGGACTGGTGTAACTCACCATCAGGGGAGGGAAGATACATGTAGAATATGGACTGGTGAAACTCACCATCAGGGGAGGGAGGGTACATGTAGAATATGGACTGGTGTAACTCACCATCAGGGGAGGATACATGTAGAATATGGACTGGTGAAACTCACCATCAGGGGAGGGAGGGTACATGTAGAATATGGACTGGTGTAACTCACCATCAGGGGAGGATACATGTAGAATATGGACTGGTGAAACTCACCATCAGTTTAGGGAGTGTACATGTAGAATATGGACTGGTGAAACTCACCATCAGGGGAGGGAGGACACATGTAGAATATGGACTGGTGAAACTCACCATCAGTTTAGGGAGTGTACATGTAGAATATGGACTGGTGAAACTCGCCATCAGGGGAGGGTACATGTAGAATATGGACTGGTGAAACTCACCATCAGTTTAGGGAGTGTACATGTAGAATATGGACTGGTGAAACTCACCATCAGGGGAGGGAGGACACATGTAGAATATGGACTGGTGAAACTCACCATCAGGGGAGGGAGGATACATGTAGAATATGGACTGGTGAAACTCACCATCAGGGGAGGGAGGACACATGTAGAATATGGACTGGTGTAACTCACCATCAGGGGAGGATACATGTAGAATATGGACTGGTGTAACTCACCATCAGGCGAGGGTACATGTAGAATATGGACTGGTGAAACTCACCATCAGGGGAGGGTACATGTAGAATATGGACTGGTGTAACTCACCATCAGGGGAGGACACATGTAGAATATGGACTGGTGAAACTCACCATCAGGGGAGGATACATGTAGAATATGGACTGGTGTAACTCACCATCAGGGGAGGATACATGTAGAATATGGACTGGTGTAATTCACCATCAGGGGAGGGAGGATACATGTAGAATATGGACTGGTGAAACTCACCATCAGGGGAGGGAGGGTACATGTAGAATATGGACTGGTGAAACTCACCATCAGGGGAGGATACATGTAGAATATGGACTGGTGTAATTCACCATCAGGGGAAGATACATGTAGAATATGGACTGGTGAAACTCACCATCAGGGGAGGGAGGGTACATGTAGAATATAGACTGGTGAAACTCACCATCAGGGGAGGATACATGTAGAATATGGACTGGTGTAATTCACCATCAGGGGAGGGAGGATACATGTAGAATATGGACTGGTGAAACTCACCATCAGGGGAGGGAGGATACATGTAGAATATGGACTGGTGTAACTCACCATCAGGGGAGGATACATGTAGAATATGGACTGGTGTAACTCACCATCAGGAGAGGGAGGGTACATGTAGAATATGGACTGGTGAAACTCACCATCAGGGGAGGATACATGTAGAATATGGACTGGTGTAACTCACCATCAGGGGAGGGAGGACACATGTAGAATATGGACTGGTGTAACTCACCATCAGGGGAGGATACATGTAGAATATGGACTGGTGTAACTCACCATCAGGGGAGGGAGGGTACATGTAGAATATGGACTGGTGTAACTCACCATCAGGGGAGGGAGGGTACATGTAGAATATGGACTGGTGAAACTCACCATCAGGAGAGGGAGGATACATGTAGAATATGGACTGGTGTAACTCACCATCAGGGGAGGGTACATGTAGAATATGGACTGGTGAAACTCACCATCAGGGGAGGGTACATGTAGAATATGGACTGGTGAAACTCACCATCAGGAGAGGGAGGATACATGTAGAATATGGACTGGTGTAACTCACCATCAGGGGAGGGAGGGTACATGTAGAATATGGACTGGTGTAACTCACCATCTCTCTCTGAGGTGGTAGCTCATCCCTGACATCATACTGAGAGAACTGTAAAGTCAGGTCGTAATTATTAATTAGAAACTGTTCTCAACGTATCTGGTTACATAAAGGTAAAATAAATACTCAATGTTTACCTGCTGCCCCAGTAACATATTTATACCAGTCGTAATAAACGGGGTATTATTGATAGTTTAGTCGGACAGGTAGTAAAGATCTCTCTCTGTGAGGATAAACAATCCAAACTGGGGAACCTGATCAGACTAACAACACATTTAATTAAAGTATAAAATATGTAATAATGTCACAATGTCCAGTCAGTCTCACCTGAGACAATGTTCCATTCAACTCCTCCCTCATGAACACCTGAAAAACACCACAGACAACACAGTAGAACATCTAGACTAGAGGTCCACCACAGTGGAACATCTAGACTAGAGGTCCACCACAGTAGAACATCTAGACTAGAGGTCTACCACAGTAGAACATCTAGACTAGAGGTCCACCACAGTAGAACATCTAGACTAGAGGTCCACCACAGTAGAACATCTAGACTAGAGGTCCACCACAGTAGAACATCTAGACTAGAGGTCAACCACAGTAGAACATCTAGACTAGAGGTCCACCACAGTAGAACATCTAGACTAGAGGACCACCACAGTAGAACATCTAGACTAGAGGTCCACCACAGTAGAACATCTAGACTAGAGGTCCACCACAGTAGAACATCTAGACTAGAGGTCCACCACAGACAACACAGTAGAACATCTAGACTAGAGGTCCACCACAGTAGAACATCTAGACTAGAGGTCCACCACAGTAGAACATCTAGACTAGAGGTCCACCACAGTAGAACATCTGGACTAGAGGCCAACCACAGTAGAACATCTAGACTAGAGGTCCACCAGAGTAGAATATCTAGACTAGAGGTCCACCACAGTAGAACATCTAGACTAGAGGACCACCACAGACAACACAGTAGAACATCTAGACTAGAGGTCCTCCACAGTAGAACATCTAGACTAGAGGTCCACCACAGTAGAACATCTAGACTAGAGGACCACCACAGACAACACAGTAGAACATCTAGACTAGAGGTCTACCACAGTAGAACATCTAGACTAGAGGTCCACCACAGTAGAACATCTAGACTAGAGATCCACCACAGTAGAACATCTAGACTAGAGGACCACCACAGTAGAACATCTAGACTAGAGGTCCACCACAGTAGAACATCTAGACTAGAGGATTACCACAGACAACACAGTAGAACATCTAGACTAGAGGATCACCACAGACAACACAGTAGAACATCTAGACTAGAGGTCTACCACAGTAGAACATCTAGACTAGAGGACCACCACAGTAGAACATCTAGACTAGAGGACCACCACAGACAACACAGTAGAACATCTAGACTAGAGGACCACCACAGTAGAACATCTAGACTAGAGGACCACCACAGTAGAACATCTAGACTAGAGGTCCACCACAGTAGAACATCTAGACTAGAGGTCCACCACAGTAGAATATCTAGACTAGAGGTCCACCACAGTAGAACATCTAGACTAGAGGTCCACCACAGTAGAACATCTAGACTAGAGGTCCACCACAGTAGAACATCTAGACTAGAGGTCCACCACAGACACCACAGTAGAACATCTAGACTAGAGGTCCACCACAGTAGAACATCTAGACTAGAGGACCACCACAGACATCACAGTAGAACATCTAGACTAGAGGACCACCACAGTAGAACATCTAGACTAGAGGTCCACCACAGTAGAACATCTAGACTAGAGGACCACCACAGTAGAACATCTAGACTAGAGGTCCACCACAGTAGAACATCTAGACTAGAGGACCACCACAGTAGAACATCTAGACTAGAGGTCCACCACAGTAGAACATCTAGACTAGAGGTCCACCACAGTAGAACATCTAGACTAGAGGTCCACCACAGTAGAACATCTAGACTAGAGTTACACCACAGTAGAACATCTAGACTAGAGGTCCACCACAGTAGAACATCTAGACTAGAGGTCCACCACAGTAGAACATCTAGACTAGAGGACCACCACAGACAACACAGTAGAACATCTAGACTAGAGGACCACCACAGTAGAACATCTAGACTAGAGGTCCACCACAGTAGAACATCTAGACTAGAGGATCACCACAGACAACACAGTAGAACATCTAGACTAGAGGACCACCACAGACAACACAGTAGAACATCTAGACTAGAGGACCACCACAGTAGAACATCTAGACTAGAGGACCACCACAGTAGAACATCTAGACTAGAGGTCCACCACAGTAGAACATCTAGACTAGAGTTACACCACAGTAGAACATCTAGACTAGAGTTACACCACAGTAGAACATCTAGACTAGAGGACCACCCTGTAGAACATCTAGACTAGAGGACCACCACAGTAGAACATCTAGACTAGAGGTCCACCACAGTAGAACATCTAGACTAGAGGTCCACCACAGTAGAACATCTAGACTAGAGTTACACCACAGTAGAACATCTAGACTAGAGTTACACCACAGTAGAACATCTAGACTAGAGGTCCACCACAGTAGAACATCTAGACTAGAGGTCCACCACAGTAGAACATCTAGACTAGAGGTCCACCACAGTAGAACATCTAGACTAGAGGTCCACCACAGTAGAACATCTAGACTAGAGGACCACCACAGACAACACAGTAGAACATCTAGACTAGAGGTCCACCACAGTAGAACATCTAGACTAGAGGTCCACCACAGTAGAACATCTAGACTAGAGGTCCACCACAGTAGAACATCTAGACTAGAGGTCTACCACAGTAGAACATCTAGACTAGAGGTCCACCACAGTAGAACATCTAGACTAGAGGACCACCACAGTAGAACATCTAGACTAGAGGTCCACCACAGTAGAACATCTAGACTAGAGGTCCACCACAGTAGAACATCTAGACTAGAGGTCCACCACAGTAGAACATCTAGACTAGAGGTCCACCACAGTAGAACATCTAGACTAGAGGTCCACCACAGTAGAACATCTAGACTAGAGGTCCACCACAGTAGAACATCTAGACTAGAGGTCCACCACAGTAGAACATCTAGACTAGAGGACCACCACAGTAGAACATCTAGACTAGAGGACCACCACAGTAGAACATCTAGACTAGAGGTCCACCACAGTAGAACATCTAGACTAGAGGACCACCACAGACAACACAGTAGAACATCTAGACTAGAGGTCCACCACAGTAGAACATCTAGACTAGAGGTCCACCACAGTAGAACATCTAGACTAGAGGTCCACCACAGTAGAACATTACATACATTACACCACTCGGTACAACAGTAAGGTTTTCCTGCAGTACTTACTGGACTAGTTAAAGCTGCTCCCAGCAGGCAGAACGTTAGAAGGCCCACACTCGCCATCCTTCTCCTGCAGGGAGGGAACAGAGGGAAGAGTTGGAGAATGGTTAAGGTTTCTTATGATCTACGCTGAACTAAAATAGAAACACAACACGTAAAGTGTTGGTCCCATGTTTCATGAGCTGAAATTAAAAATCCCAGAAATGTTCCATATTCATGAAAAAGCTTATTTCTCTCAATTTTTGGTGCACAAATTTGTTTACATCCTTGTTAGTGAGCATTTCCCCTTTACCAAGATAATCCATCCACCTGACAGGTGTGGCATATCAAGAAGCTGATTAAAAGAGCAAAGCCATTACACAGGTGCACCTTGCGCTGGGGACAATATAAGTCCACTCTAAAATGTGCAGTTTTGTATCACAACACAATGCCACAGATGTCTCAGGTTTTGAGGGAGCGTGTAATTGGAATGCTGACTGCAGGAATGTCCACCAGAGCTGTTGCCAGAGAATGTAATGTTCATTTCTCTACCACATTGTTTTAGAGAATTTGACAGTACGTCCAACCAGCCTCACAATCGCAGACCACATGTAACCACGCCAGCCCAGGACCTCCACATTCAGCTTCTTCACCTGTGGGATCGTCTGAGGGGGGAGGGGGTGCTGAGAAGTATTTCTGTCTGTAATAAAGCCCTTTTGAGGTGAAAAACAAATTCTGATTGGCTGGGCCTGGCTCCCCAGTGGGCTGGCCTATGCCCTCCCAGGCCCACCCATGGCTGCGCCCTGCCCAGTCATAAAACCCATAGATTAGGGCCTAATTTATTTATGTAATTTGACCAATTTCCTTATATGGACTGTAACTCAGTAAAATTGTTGACATTGTTGCATGTTGCATTTATATTTTAGTTCAGTATAGTTAGTGTGGTCTGATCGACCAATCATCTCTCTCTTACCTTTCCCCTGGTCTAGTTAGTGTGGTCTGATCGACCAATCATCTCTCTCTTACCTTTCCCCTGGTCTATTTAGTGTGGTCGGATCGACCAATCATCTCTCTCTTACCTTTCCCCTGGTCTAGTTAATGTGGTCTGATCGACCAATCATCTCTCTCTTACCTTTCCCCTGGTCTGTTTGGTAAAGAGATCTGTCCAAAAGTCTGAGTTGATATCACAGCAAGGTAATCCATCAGGGTTGAGGTATCCTATCCAGACATTACTAGGGCTGAGGTATCCTATCCAGACATTACTAGTGAGTGTGAGTCGTACGGGCCGATCCTGACCTATTTATCACAGACCCGAGAGGAGGTGTGATCTGGGCTCTGTGGTAGAGGGGCATCCCTCTCTCTCTCTCTCTCTCTCTCTCTCTCTCTCTCTCTCTCTCTCACCACAATTCTGCCCTCTGTTACTGTCTTCCTGTTATCTTGTCAGGATAACAGGATGTTGATTTGGTGAGGCGTTGAGGAATGTGTTTTTCATGGTGTTAGTGATGTTTATTGTCATAAAGGGATTGAGGATGACGTGTCCCAGGGCGAGGTGTGGTAACAGTAGACCAGCCATAGTCATGTAGTTTAAACTAGACAGAAAGTCAGGAACACTGATTCTTTTAATTGATGTTATATTTTTCATCATGTAAACAAAAACACTAAACACAAACTGTAATTAACACGTTTCACAACTTGACAATGACATTCTTCAGTTAGATTTACAGTTTGTTACTCAGAACAGTAAGACTTTGACTTGAAGAATACAACAGAAGACACATAACTGGGCTATGAACTATTATTGTTGTTATTATTATTATTATTGTTTTATTTTTAATAATATTTAGTCCTGGGCGGTATGGCCTAAAAATCACATCGACATTTTTTTTCAAACTTATGGCCGATTCACCATATACTGAATATCTAGATAAAAAAATAAATAAAAAATTTCTCTTGTACAATTAAAGGTCAAATACACTGCATTTCAAACCGTCAGAAATAATATCATGAATTCAGGGCTGGTGAAATTATACCTAGGCTAAATATGAGCCTTTCACAACCATGAGACCCACCACTAATAACTACACAATTTTATATTTATATTTTTATCAAAACAGTTTTAACCTGCTTTTTTGGCAATAATCACTGATCTGGCTTTCAGGTCGATGAAAATGCCCTTTTTGTTACAAATGTATCCAGAACCAGGTCCACTATAAATCAAGTGGCCTGTGTGTGTATATATACTGGATAAACACAGGTTCTGTATGTGGACAAACCTTCACAATAATGGATTCGGCTATTTCAGCCATGCCATAGTCTACTATACACCTGTCACCCGCTGCTGACAGGTGTATAAAATCTAGCACACAGTCGTTTAATCTCCAAAGACAAACATTGGCAGTAGAATGGCCTTACTGAAGATCTCAGGGACTTTCAACGTGACACCGTCATTTAATGTCACCTTTCCAAACAAGTCAGTTCTTTACATTTCTGCCCTGCTAGAGCTGCCCCAGTCAACTGTAAGTGCTGTTATTGTGAAGTGGAAAAGTCTAGGAGCAACAACGGCTCAGCCGCGAAGTGGTAGGCCACACAAACTCACAGAACGGGACCGCAGAGTGCTGAAGAGCGTAAAAATCGTCTGTCCTCGGTTGCAACACTCACTACCGAGTTCCAAACTGCCTCTAGAAGAAACGTCGGCACAAGCACTGTTCGTCGGGAGATTCAAGAAATGGGTTTCCATGGCCGAGCAGCCACACACAAGCCTAAGATCACCATCCACAATGCCAAGCGTTGGCTGGAGTGGTGTAAAACTCGCCACCATTGGACTCTGGAGCAGTGGAAACGAGTTCTCTGGAGTGATGAATCACGCTTCACCATCTGGCAGTCCGACTAACAAATCTGGTTTCGGCAAATGCCAGGAGAACGTTACCTGACCGAATGCATATTGCCAACGGTAAAGTGTGTTCCCGCAGCAATGTTCCAACATCTAGTGGAACGCCTTCCCAGAAGAGTGGAGGCTGTTATAGCAGCAATGTTCCAACATCTAATGGAAAGCCTTCCCAGAAGAGTGGAGGCTGTTATAGCAGCAATGTTCCAACATCTAGTGGAAAGCCTTCCCAGAAGAGTGGAGGCTGTTATAGCAGCAATGTTCCAACATCTAGTGGAAAGCCTTCCCAGAAGAGTGGAGGCTGTTATAGCAGCAATGTTCCAACATCTAGTGGAAAGCCTTCCCAGAAGAGTGGAGGCTGTTACAGCAGCAATGTTCCAACATCTAGTGGAAAGCCTTCCCAGAAGAGTGGAAACTGTTATAGCAGCAATGTTCCAACATCTAGTGGAAAGCCTTCCCAGAAGAGTGGAGGCTGTTATAGCAGCAATGTTCCAACATCTAGTGGAAAGCCTTCCCAGAAGAGTGGAGGCTGTTATAGCAGCAATGTTCCAACATCTAGTGGAAAGCCTTCCCAGAAGATTGGAGGCTGTTATAGCAGCAATGTTCAAGCATCTAGTGGAAAGCCTTCCCAGAAGAGTGGAGGCTGTTATAGCAGCAATGTTCCAACATCTAGTGGAAAGCCTTCCCATGAGATTGGAGGCTGTTATAGCAGCAATGTTCCATCATCTATTGGAAAGCCTTCCCAGAAGAGTGGAGGCTGTTATAGCAGCAATGTTCCATCATCTAGTGGAAAGCCTTCCCAGAAGAGTGGAGGCTGTTATAGCAGCAATGTTCCAACATCTAGCGGAAAGCCTTCCCAGAAGAGTGGAGGCTGTTATAGAAGCCATGTTCCAACATCTAGTGGAAAGCCTTCCCAGAAGAGTGGAGGCTGTTATACAAGCAATGTTCCAACATCTAGTGGAAAGCCTTCCCAGAAGAGTGGAGGCTGTTATAGCAGCAAAGGGGGGGATCAACTCCATATTGATGCCACATTTTTCGCAGTTTAATTTAGTGCCTTATTGCAAACATATTTTGGAATAGTTTTACTCTGTACAGGCTTACATAATTTCACTCTGTCATTTAGGTTAGTATTGTGAAGTAACAATGTTGTTGATCCATCCTCAGTTTCCTCCTATCACAGCCATTCACCTCTGTAACTGTTTTAAAGTCACCATTGGCTTCATGGTGAAATCCCTGAGCGGTTTCCTTCCTCTCCGGCAACTGAGTTTAGTGAATGTGGTATCTTTGTAGTGGCTAGGTGTATTGATACACCATCAAAAGTGTAATTGATAACTCAAAGGGATATTCAATGTCTGCTTTTTCATTTTTTACCCATCTACCAATAGGTGCCTTTCTTTGCGAGGAATTGGAAAATCTCCTTGGTCTTTGTGGTTGAATCTGTGTTTGAAATTCACTGCTGGACTGAGGGACCTTACAGATAATTGTGTGTGTGGCACAGAGATGTAGTAGTCATTCATAAATTATGTTAAACACTATTATGGCACACAGAGTGAGTCCATGCAACTTATTTTGTGACTTGTGTACATTGTAGGAACTCGTCCAAACTGCTGTACATTTTAGGAACTACGTCTCAAATGGGTCGCCTTTTCTAGGGACAGAAATTACTCACCATTTCTGTAAAAAGTTACAGTTTTATCCAGTTAATTTTCAACCGTGGTACCTGGGCAGGTCTCTGCCCCTCCTCTCGTCTTCATGCTCAGCACCAGAAGCTACCGCGATGAGGAGGTTTATTAATGTTAGTGAATGTTGATGCAGAGACCTAAAGAGTTTTAGTGGGCAGTTAACTACTACCACTCTTTTCCTGTTCGTTGTCTGTCGTGTCTGTTTATAACTGTGTGAGTGTGTCAGGTCTGTTCAGCGTCTTCCTGTACGTGTCTGCTGATAGCTGAGTGAGTGTGAGTGTATTATAGTGTCCTGTCTCTGTTTCTCCCTGTATTATAGTGTCCTGTCTCTGTTTCTCCCTGTATTATAGTGTCCTGTCTCTGTTTCTCCCTGTATTATAGTGTCCTGTCTCTGTTTCTCCCTGTATTATAGTGTCCTGTCTCTGTTACTCCCTGTATTATAGTGTCCTGTCTCTGTTTCTCCCTGTATTATAGTGTCCTGTCTCTGTTTCTCCCTGTATTATAGTGTCCTGTCTCTGTTTCTCCCTGTATTATAGTGTCCTGTCTCTGTTACTCCCTGTATTATAGTGTCCTGTCTCTGTTTCTCCCTGTATTATAGTGTCCTGTCTCTGTTTCTCCCTGTATTATAGTGTCCTGTCTCTGTTTCTCCCTGTATTATAGTGTCCTGTCTCTGTTTCTCCCTGTATTATAGTGTCCTGTCTCTGTTACTCCCTGTATTATAGTGTCCTGTCTCTGTTTCTCCCTGTATTATAGTGTCCTGTCTCTGTTTCTCCCTGTATTATAGTGTCCTGTCTCTGTTTCTCCCTGTATTATAGTGTCCTGTCTCTGTTTCTCCCTGTATTATAGTGTCCTGTCTCTGTTTCTCCCTGTATTATAGTGTCCTGTCTCTGTTTCTCCCTGTATTATAGTGTCCTGTCTCTGTTTCCCCCTGTATCATAGTGTCCTGTCTCTGTTTCTCCCTGTATTATAGTGTCCTGTCTCTGTTTCTCCCTGTATTATAGTGTCCTGTCTCTGTTTCTCCCTGTATTATAGTGTCCTGTCTCTGTTTCTCCCTGTATTATAGTGTCCTGTCTCTGTTTCTACCTGTATTATAGTGTCCTGTCTCTGTTTCTCCCTGTATTACAGTGTCCTGTCTCTGTTTCTCCCTGTATTACAGTGTCCTGTCTCTGTTTCTCCCTGTATTATAGTGTATTGTCTCTGTTTCTCCCTGTATTATAGTGTCCTGTCTCTGTTTCTCCCTGTATTATAGTGTCCTGTCTCTGTTTCTCCCTGTATTATAGTGTCCTGTCTCTGTTTCTCCCTGTATTATAGTGTCCTGTCTCTGTTTCTCCCTGTATTATAGTGTCCTGTCTCTGTTTCTCCCTGTATTATAGTGTCCTGTCTCTGTTTCCCCCTGTATTATAGTGTCCTGTCTCTGTTTCTCCCTGTATTATAGTGTCCTGTCTCTGTTTCTCCCTGTATTATAGTGTCCTGTCTCTGTTTCTCCCTGTATTATAGTGTCCTGTCTCTGTTTCTCCCTGTATTATAGTGTCCTGTCTCTGTTTCTCCCTGTATTATAGTGTCCTGTCTCTGTTTCTCCCTGTATTATAGTGTCCTGTCTCTGTTTCTCCCTGTATTATAGTGTCCTGTCTCTGTTTCTCCCTGTATTATAGTGTCCTGTCTCTGTTTCTCCCTGTATTATAGTGTCCTGTCTCTGTTTCTCCCTGTATTATAGTGTCCTGTCTCTGTTTCTCCCTGTATTATAGTGTCCTGTCTCTGTTTCTCCCTGTATTATAGTGTCCTGTCTCTGTTTCTCCCTGTATTATAGTGTCCTGTCTCTGTTTCTCCCTGTATTATAGTGTCCTGTCTCTGTTTCTCCCTGTATTATAGTGTCCTGTCTCTGTTTCTCCCTGTATTACAGTGTCCTGTCTCTGTTTCTCCCTGTATTATAGTGTCCTGTCTCTGTTTCTCCCTGTATTAGAGTGTCCTGTCTCTGTTTCTCCCTGTATTATAGTGTCCTGTCTCTGTTTCTCCCTGTATTATAGTGTCCTGTCTCTGTTTCTCCCTGTATTATAGTGTCCTGTCTCTGTTTCTCCCTGTATTATAGTGTCCTGTCTCTGTTTCTCCCTGTATTATAGTGTCCTGTCTCTGTTTCTCCCTGTATTATAGTGTCCTGTCTCTGTTTCCCCCTGTATTATAGTGTCCTGTCTCTGTTTCTCCCTGTATTATAGTGTCCTGTCTCTGTTTCCCCCTGTATTATAGTGTCCTGTCTCTGTTTCTCCCTGTATTATAGTGTCCTGTCTCTGTTTCTCCCTGTATTATAGTGTCCTGTCTCTGTTTCTCCCTGTATTATAGTGTCCTGTCTCTGTTTCTCCCTGTATTATAGTGTCCTGTCTCTGTTTCTCCCTGTATTATAGTGTCCTGTCTCTGTTTCTCCCTGTATTATAGTGTCCTGTCTCTGTTTCTCCCTGTATTATAGTGTCCTGTCTCTGTTTCTCCCTGTATTATAGTGTCCTGTCTCTGTTTCTCCCTGTATTATAGTGTCCTGTCTCTGTTTCTCCCTGTATTATAGTGTCCTGTCTCTGTTTCTCCCTGTATTATAGTGTCCTGTCTCTGTTTCTCCCTGTATTATAGTGTCCTGTCTCTGTTTCTCCCTGTATTATAGTGTCCTGTCTCTGTTTCTCCCTGTATTATAGTGTCCTGTCTCTGTTTCTCCCTGTATTATAGTGTCCTGTCTCTGTTTCTCCCTGTATTATAGTGTCCTGTCTGTTTCCCCCTGTATTATAGTGTCCTGTCTCTGTTTCTCCCTGTATTATAGTGTCCTGTCTCTGTTTCCCCCTGTATTATAGTGTCCTGTCTCTGTTTCTCCCTGTATTACAGTGTCCTGTCTCTGTTTCTCCCTGTATTATAGTGTCCTTTCTCTGTTTCTCCCTGTATTATAGTGTCCTGTCTCTGTTTCTCCCTGTATTATAGTGTCCTGTCTCTGTTTCTCCCTGTATTATAGTGTCCTGTCTCTGTTTCTCCCTGTATTATAGTGTCCTGTCTCTGTTTCTCCCTGTATTATAGTGTCCTGTCTCTGTTTCTCCCTGTATTATAGTGTCCTGTCTCTGTTTCTCCCTGTATTATAGTGTCCTGTCTCTGTTTCTCCCTGTATTATAGTGTCCTGTCTCTGTTTCTCCCTGTATTATAGTGTCCTGTCTCTGTTTCTCCCTGTATTATAGTGTCCTGTCTCTGTTTCTCCCTGTATTATAGTGTCCTGTCTCTGTTTCTCCCTGTATTATAGTGTCCTGTCTCTGTTTCTCCCTGTATTATAGTGTCCTGTCTCTGTTTCTCCCTGTATTATAGTGTCCTGTCTCTGTTTCTCCCTGTATTATAGTGTCCTGTCTCTGTTTCTCCCTGTATTATAGTGTCCTGTCTCTGTTTCTCCCTGTATTATAGTGTCCTGTCTCTGTTTCTCCCTGTATTATAGTGTCCTGTCTCTGTTTCTCCCTGTATTATAGTGTCCTGTCTCTGTTTCTCCCTGTATTATAGTGTCCTGTCTCTGTTTCTCCCTGTATTATAGTGTCCTGTCTCTGTTTCTCCCTGTATTATAGTGTCCTGTCTCTGTTTCTCCCTGTATTATAGTGTCCTGTCTCTGTTTCTCCCTGTATTATAGTGTCCTGTCTCTGTTTCTCCCTGTATTATAGTGTCCTGTCTCTGTTTCTCCCTGTATTATAGTGTCCTGTCTCTGTTTCTCCCTGTATTATAGTGTCCTGTCTCTGTTTCTCCCTGTATTATAGTGTCCTGTCTCTGTTTCTCCCTGTATTATAGTGTCCTGTCTCTGTTTCTCCCTGTATTATAGTGTCCTGTCTCTGTTTCTCCCTGTATTATAGTGTCCTGTCTCTGTTTCTCCCTGTATTATAGTGTCCTGTCTCTGTTTCTCCCTGTATTATAGTGTCCTGTCTCTGTTTCTCCCTGTATTATAGTGTCCTGTCTCTGTTTCTCCCTGTATTATAGTGTCCTGTCTCTGTTTCTCCCTGTATTATAGTGTCCTGTCTCTGTTTCTCCCTGTATTATAGTGTCCTGTCTCTGTTTCTCCCTGTATTATAGTGTCCTGTCTCTGTTTCTCCCTGTATTATAGTGTCCTGTCTCTGTTTCTCCCTGTATTATAGTGTCCTGTCTCTGTTTCTCCCTGTATTATAGTGTCCTGTCTCTGTTTCTCCCTGTATTATAGTGTCCTGTCTCTGTTTCTCCCTGTATTATAGTGTCCTGTCTCTGTTTCTCCCTGTATTATAGTGTCCTGTCTCTGTTTCTCCCTGTATTATAGTGTCCTGTCTCTGTTTCTCCCTGTATTATAGTGTCCTGTCTCTGTTTCTCCCTGTATTATAGTGTCCTGTCTCTGTTTCTCCCTGTATTATAGTGTCCTGTCTCTGTTTCTCCCTGTATTATAGTGTCCTGTCTCTGTTTCTCCCTGTATTATAGTGTCCTGTCTCTGTTTCTCCCTGTATTATAGTGTCCTGTCTCTGTTTCTCCCTGTATTACAGTGTCCTGTCTCTGTTTCTCCCTGTATTATAGTGTCCTGTCTCTGTTTCTCCCTGTATTATAGTGTCCTGTCTCTGTTTCTCCCTGTATTATAGTGTCCTGTCTCTGTTTCTCCCTGTATTATAGTGTCCTGTCTCTGTTTCTCCCTGTATTATAGTGTCCTGTCTCTGTTTCTCCCTGTATTATAGTGTCCTGTCTCTGTTTCTCCCTGTATTATAGTGTCCTGTCTCTGTTTCTCCCTGTATTATAGTGTCCTGTCTCTGTTTCTCCCTGTATTATAGTGTCCTGTCTCTGTTTCTCCCTGTATTATAGTGTCCTGTCTCTGTTTCTCCCTGTATTATAGTGTCCTGTCTCTGTTTCTCCCTGTATTATAGTGTCCTGTCTCTGTTTCTCCCTGTATTATAGTGTCCTGTCTCTGTTTCTCCCTGTATTATAGTGTCCTGTCTCTGTTTCTCCCTGTATTATAGTGTCCTGTCTCTGTTTCTCCCTGTATTATAGTGTCCTGTCTCTGTTTCTCCCTGTATTATAGTGTCCTGTCTCTGTTTCTCCCTGTATTATAGTGTCCTGTCTCTGTTTCTCCCTGTATTATAGTGTCCTGTCTCTGTTTCTCCCTGTATTATAGTGTCCTGTCTCTGTTTCTCCCTGTATTATAGTGTCCTGTCTCTGTTTCTCCCTGTATTATAGTGTCCTGTCTCTGTTTCTCCCTGTATTATAGTGTCCTGTCTCTGTTTCTCCCTGTATTATAGTGTCCTGTCTCTGTTTCTCCCTGTATTATAGTGTCCTGTCTCTGTTTCTCCCTGTATTATAGTGTCCTGTCTCTGTTTCTCCCTGTATTATAGTGTCCTGTCTCTGTTTCTCCCTGTATTATAGTGTCCTGTCTCTGTTTCTCCCTGTATTATAGTGTCCTGTCTCTGTTTCTCCCTGTATTATAGTGTCCTGTCTCTGTTTCTCCCTGTATTATAGTGTCCTGTCTCTGTTTCTCCCTGTATTATAGTGTCCTGTCTCTGTTTCTCCCTGTATTATAGTGTCCTGTCTCTGTTTCTCCCTGTATTATAGTGTCCTGTCTCTGTTTCTCCCTGTATTATAGTGTCCTGTCTCTGTTTCTCCCTGTATTATAGTGTCCTGTCTCTGTTTCTCCCTGTATTATAGTGTCCTGTCTCTGTTTCTCCCTGTATTATAGTGTCCTGTCTCTGTTTCTCCCTGTATTATAGTGTCCTGTCTCTGTTTCTCCCTGTATTATAGTGTCCTGTCTCTGTTTCTCCCTGTATTATAGTGTCCTGTCTCTGTTTCTCCCTGTATTATAGTGTCCTGTCTCTGTTTCTCCCTGTATTATAGTGTCCTGTCTCTGTTTCTCCCTGTATTATAGTGTCCTGTCTCTGTTTCTCCCTGTATTATAGTGTCCTGTCTCTGTTTCTCCCTGTATTATAGTGTCCTGTCTCTGTTTCTCCCTGTATTATAGTGTCCTGTCTCTGTTTCTCCCTGTATTATAGTGTCCTGTCTCTGTTTCTCCCTGTATTATAGTGTCCTGTCTCTGTTTCTCCCTGTATTATAGTGTCCTGTCTCTGTTTCTCCCTGTATTATAGTGTCCTGTCTCTGTTTCTCCCTGTATTATAGTGTCCTGTCTCTGTTTCTCCCTGTATTATAGTGTCCTGTCTCTGTTTCTCCCTGTATTATAGTGTCCTGTCTCTGTTTCTCCCTGTATTATAGTGTCCTGTCTCTGTTTCTCCCTGTATTATAGTGTCCTGTCTCTGTTTCTCCCTGTATTATAGTGTCCTGTCTCTGTTTCTCCCTGTATTATAGTGTCCTGTCTCTGTTTCTCCCTGTATTATAGTGTCCTGTCTCTGTTTCTCCCTGTATTATAGTGTCCTGTCTCTGTTTCTCCCTGTATTATAGTGTCCTGTCTCTGTTTCTCCCTGTATTATAGTGTCCTGTCTCTGTTTCTCCCTGTATTATAGTGTCCTGTCTCTGTTTCTCCCTGTATTATAGTGTCCTGTCTCTGTTTCTCCCTGTATTATAGTGTCCTGTCTCTGTTTCTCCCTGTATTATAGTGTCCTGTCTCTGTTTCTCCCTGTATTATAGTGTCCTGTCTCTGTTTCTCCCTGTATTATAGTGTCCTGTCTCTGTTTCTCCCTGTATTATAGTGTCCTGTCTCTGTTTCTCCCTGTATTATAGTGTCCTGTCTCTGTTTCTCCCTGTATTATAGTGTCCTGTCTCTGTTTCTCCCTGTATTATAGTGTCCTGTCTCTGTTTCTCCCTGTATTATAGTGTCCTGTCTCTGTTTCTCCCTGTATTATAGTGTCCTGTCTCTGTTTCTCCCTGTATTATAGTGTCCTGTCTCTGTTTCTCCCTGTATTATAGTGTCCTGTCTCTGTTTCTCCCTGTATTATAGTGTCCTGTCTCTGTTTCTCCCTGTATTATAGTGTCCTGTCTCTGTTTCTCCCTGTATTATAGTGTCCTGTCTCTGTTTCTCCCTGTATTATAGTGTCCTGTCTCTGTTTCTCCCTGTATTATAGTGTCCTGTCTCTGTTTCTCCCTGTATTATAGTGTCCTGTCTCTGTTTCTCCCTGTATTATAGTGTCCTGTCTCTGTTTCTCCCTGTATTATAGTGTCCTGTCTCTGTTTCTCCCTGTATTATAGTGTCCTGTCTCTGTTTCTCCCTGTATTATAGTGTCCTGTCTCTGTTTCTCCCTGTATTATAGTGTCCTGTCTCTGTTTCTCCCTGTATTATAGTGTCCTGTCTCTGTTTCTCCCTGTATTATAGTGTCCTGTCTCTGTTTCTCCCTGTATTATAGTGTCCTGTCTCTGTTTCTCCCTGTATTATAGTGTCCTGTCTCTGTTTCTCCCTGTATTATAGTGTCCTGTCTCTGTTTCTCCCTGTATTATAGTGTCCTGTCTCTGTTTCTCCCTGTATTATAGTGTCCTGTCTCTGTTTCTCCCTGTATTATAGTGTCCTGTCTCTGTTTCTCCCTGTATTATAGTGTCCTGTCTCTGTTTCTCCCTGTATTATAGTGTCCTGTCTCTGTTTCTCCCTGTATTATAGTGTCCTGTCTCTGTTTCTCCCTGTATTATAGTGTCCTGTCTCTGTTTCTCCCTGTATTATAGTGTCCTGTCTCTGTTTCTCCCTGTATTATAGTGTCCTGTCTCTGTTTCTCCCTGTATTATAGTGTCCTGTCTCTGTTTCTCCCTGTATTATAGTGTCCTGTCTCTGTTTCTCCCTGTATTATAGTGTCCTGTCTCTGTTTCTCCCTGTATTATAGTGTCCTGTCTCTGTTTCTCCCTGTATTATAGTGTCCTGTCTCTGTTTCTCCCTGTATTATAGTGTCCTGTCTCTGTTTCTCCCTGTATTATAGTGTCCTGTCTCTGTTTCTCCCTGTATTATAGTGTCCTGTCTCTGTTTCTCCCTGTATTATAGTGTCCTGTCTCTGTTTCTCCCTGTATTATAGTGTCCTGTCTCTGTTTCTCCCTGTATTATAGTGTCCTGTCTCTGTTTCTCCCTGTATTATAGTGTCCTGTCTCTGTTTCTCCCTGTATTATAGTGTCCTGTCTCTGTTTCTCCCTGTATTATAGTGTCCTGTCTCTGTTTCTCCCTGTATTATAGTGTCCTGTCTCTGTTTCTCCCTGTATTATAGTGTCCTGTCTCTGTTTCTCCCTGTATTATAGTGTCCTGTCTCTGTTTCTCCCTGTATTATAGTGTCCTGTCTCTGTTTCTCCCTGTATTATAGTGTCCTGTCTCTGTTTCTCCCTGTATTATAGTGTCCTGTCTCTGTTTCTCCCTGTATTATAGTGTCCTGTCTCTGTTTCTCCCTGTATTATAGTGTCCTGTCTCTGTTTCTCCCTGTATTATAGTGTCCTGTCTCTGTTTCTCCCTGTATTATAGTGTCCTGTCTCTGTTTCTCCCTGTATTATAGTGTCCTGTCTCTGTTTCTCCCTGTATTATAGTGTCCTGTCTCTGTTTCTCCCTGTATTATAGTGTCCTGTCTCTGTTTCTCCCTGTATTATAGTGTCCTGTCTCTGTTTCTCCCTGTATTATAGTGTCCTGTCTCTGTTTCTCCCTGTATTATAGTGTCCTGTCTCTGTTTCTCCCTGTATTATAGTGTCCTGTCTCTGTTTCTCCCTGTATTATAGTGTCCTGTCTCTGTTTCTCCCTGTATTATAGTGTCCTGTCTCTGTTTCTCCCTGTATTATAGTGTCCTGTCTCTGTTTCTCCCTGTATTATAGTGTCCTGTCTCTGTTTCTCCCTGTATTATAGTGTCCTGTCTCTGTTTCTCCCTGTATTATAGTGTCCTGTCTCTGTTTCTCCCTGTATTATAGTGTCCTGTCTCTGTTTCTCCCTGTATTATAGTGTCCTGTCTCTGTTTCTCCCTGTATTATAGTGTCCTGTCTCTGTTTCTCCCTGTATTATAGTGTCCTGTCTCTGTTTCTCCCTGTATTATAGTGTCCTGTCTCTGTTTCTCCCTGTATTATAGTGTCCTGTCTCTGTTTCTCCCTGTATTATAGTGTCCTGTCTCTGTTTCTCCCTGTATTATAGTGTCCTGTCTCTGTTTCTCCCTGTATTATAGTGTCCTGTCTCTGTTTCTCCCTGTATTATAGTGTCCTGTCTCTGTTTCTCCCTGTATTATAGTGTCCTGTCTCTGTTTCTCCCTGTATTATAGTGTCCTGTCTCTGTTTCTCCCTGTATTATAGTGTCCTGTCTCTGTTTCTCCCTGTATTATAGTGTCCTGTCTCTGTTTCTCCCTGTATTATAGTGTCCTGTCTCTGTTTCTCCCTGTATTATAGTGTCCTGTCTCTGTTTCTCCCTGTATTATAGTGTCCTGTCTCTGTTTCTCCCTGTATTATAGTGTCCTGTCTCTGTTTCTCCCTGTATTATAGTGTCCTGTCTCTGTTTCTCCCTGTATTATAGTGTCCTGTCTCTGTTTCTCCCTGTATTATAGTGTCCTGTCTCTGTTTCTCCCTGTATTATAGTGTCCTGTCTCTGTTTCTCCCTGTATTATAGTGTCCTGTCTCTGTTTCTCCCTGTATTATAGTGTCCTGTCTCTGTTTCTCCCTGTATTATAGTGTCCTGTCTCTGTTTCTCCCTGTATTATAGTGTCCTGTCTCTGTTTCTCCCTGTATTATAGTGTCCTGTCTCTGTTTCTCCCTGTATTATAGTGTCCTGTCTCTGTTTCTCCCTGTATTATAGTGTCCTGTCTCTGTTTCTCCCTGTATTATAGTGTCCTGTCTCTGTTTCTCCCTGTATTATAGTGTCCTGTCTCTGTTTCTCCCTGTATTATAGTGTCCTGTCTCTGTTTCTCCCTGTATTATAGTGTCCTGTCTCTGTTTCTCCCTGTATTATAGTGTCCTGTCTCTGTTTCTCCCTGTATTATAGTGTCCTGTCTCTGTTTCTCCCTGTATTATAGTGTCCTGTCTCTGTTTCTCCCTGTATTATAGTGTCCTGTCTCTGTTTCTCCCTGTATTATAGTGTCCTGTCTCTGTTTCTCCCTGTATTATAGTGTCCTGTCTCTGTTTCTCCCTGTATTATAGTGTCCTGTCTCTGTTTCTCCCTGTATTATAGTGTCCTGTCTCTGTTTCTCCCTGTATTATAGTGTCCTGTCTCTGTTTCTCCCTGTATTATAGTGTCCTGTCTCTGTTTCTCCCTGTATTATAGTGTCCTGTCTCTGTTTCTCCCTGTATTATAGTGTCCTGTCTCTGTTTCTCCCTGTATTATAGTGTCCTGTCTCTGTTTCTCCCTGTATTATAGTGTCCTGTCTCTGTTTCTCCCTGTATTATAGTGTCCTGTCTCTGTTTCTCCCTGTATTATAGTGTCCTGTCTCTGTTTCTCCCTGTATTATAGTGTCCTGTCTCTGTTTCTCCCTGTATTATAGTGTCCTGTCTCTGTTTCTCCCTGTATTATAGTGTCCTGTCTCTGTTTCTCCCTGTATTATAGTGTCCTGTCTCTGTTTCTCCCTGTATTATAGTGTCCTGTCTCTGTTTCTCCCTGTATTATAGTGTCCTGTCTCTGTTTCTCCCTGTATTATAGTGTCCTGTCTCTGTTTCTCCCTGTATTATAGTGTCCTGTCTCTGTTTCTCCCTGTATTATAGTGTCCTGTCTCTGTTTCTCCCTGTATTATAGTGTCCTGTCTCTGTTTCTCCCTGTATTATAGTGTCCTGTCTCTGTTTCTCCCTGTATTATAGTGTCCTGTCTCTGTTTCTCCCTGTATTATAGTGTCCTGTCTCTGTTTCTCCCTGTATTATAGTGTCCTGTCTCTGTTTCTCCCTGTATTATAGTGTCCTGTCTCTGTTTCTCCCTGTATTATAGTGTCCTGTCTCTGTTTCTCCCTGTATTATAGTGTCCTGTCTCTGTTTCTCCCTGTATTATAGTGTCCTGTCTCTGTTTCTCCCTGTATTATAGTGTCCTGTCTCTGTTTCTCCCTGTATTATAGTGTCCTGTCTCTGTTTCTCCCTGTATTATAGTGTCCTGTCTCTGTTTCTCCCTGTATTATAGTGTCCTGTCTCTGTTTCTCCCTGTATTATAGTGTCCTGTCTCTGTTTCTCCCTGTATTATAGTGTCCTGTCTCTGTTTCTCCCTGTATTATAGTGTCCTGTCTCTGTTTCTCCCTGTATTATAGTGTCCTGTCTCTGTTTCTCCCTGTATTATAGTGTCCTGTCTCTGTTTCTCCCTGTATTATAGTGTCCTGTCTCTGTTTCTCCCTGTATTATAGTGTCCTGTCTCTGTTTCTCCCTGTATTATAGTGTCCTGTCTCTGTTTCTCCCTGTATTATAGTGTCCTGTCTCTGTTTCTCCCTGTATTATAGTGTCCTGTCTCTGTTTCTCCCTGTATTATAGTGTCCTGTCTCTGTTTCTCCCTGTATTATAGTGTCCTGTCTCTGTTTCTCCCTGTATTATAGTGTCCTGTCTCTGTTTCTCCCTGTATTATAGTGTCCTGTCTCTGTTTCTCCCTGTATTATAGTGTCCTGTCTCTGTTTCTCCCTGTATTATAGTGTCCTGTCTCTGTTTCTCCCTGTATTATAGTGTCCTGTCTCTGTTTCTCCCTGTATTATAGTGTCCTGTCTCTGTTTCTCCCTGTATTATAGTGTCCTGTCTCTGTTTCTCCCTGTATTATAGTGTCCTGTCTCTGTTTCTCCCTGTATTATAGTGTCCTGTCTCTGTTTCTCCCTGTATTATAGTGTCCTGTCTCTGTTTCTCCCTGTATTATAGTGTCCTGTCTCTGTTTCTCCCTGTATTATAGTGTCCTGTCTCTGTTTCTCCCTGTATTATAGTGTCCTGTCTCTGTTTCTCCCTGTATTATAGTGTCCTGTCTCTGTTTCTCCCTGTATTATAGTGTCCTGTCTCTGTTTCTCCCTGTATTATAGTGTCCTGTCTCTGTTTCTCCCTGTATTATAGTGTCCTGTCTCTGTTTCTCCCTGTATTATAGTGTCCTGTCTCTGTTTCTCCCTGTATTATAGTGTCCTGTCTCTGTTTCTCCCTGTATTATAGTGTCCTGTCTCTGTTTCTCCCTGTATTATAGTGTCCTGTCTCTGTTTCTCCCTGTATTATAGTGTCCTGTCTCTGTTTCTCCCTGTATTATAGTGTCCTGTCTCTGTTTCTCCCTGTATTATAGTGTCCTGTCTCTGTTTCTCCCTGTATTATAGTGTCCTGTCTCTGTTTCTCCCTGTATTATAGTGTCCTGTCTCTGTTTCTCCCTGTATTATAGTGTCCTGTCTCTGTTTCTCCCTGTATTATAGTGTCCTGTCTCTGTTTCTCCCTGTATTATAGTGTCCTGTCTCTGTTTCTCCCTGTATTATAGTGTCCTGTCTCTGTTTCTCCCTGTATTATAGTGTCCTGTCTCTGTTTCTCCCTGTATTATAGTGTCCTGTCTCTGTTTCTCCCTGTATTATAGTGTCCTGTCTCTGTTTCTCCCTGTATTATAGTGTCCTGTCTCTGTTTCTCCCTGTATTATAGTGTCCTGTCTCTGTTTCTCCCTGTATTATAGTGTCCTGTCTCTGTTTCTCCCTGTATTATAGTGTCCTGTCTCTGTTTCTCCCTGTATTATAGTGTCCTGTCTCTGTTTCTCCCTGTATTATAGTGTCCTGTCTCTGTTTCTCCCTGTATTATAGTGTCCTGTCTCTGTTTCTCCCTGTATTATAGTGTCCTGTCTCTGTTTCTCCCTGTATTATAGTGTCCTGTCTCTGTTTCTCCCTGTATTATAGTGTCCTGTCTCTGTTTCTCCCTGTATTATAGTGTCCTGTCTCTGTTTCTCCCTGTATTATAGTGTCCTGTCTCTGTTTCTCCCTGTATTATAGTGTCCTGTCTCTGTTTCTCCCTGTATTATAGTGTCCTGTCTCTGTTTCTCCCTGTATTATAGTGTCCTGTCTCTGTTTCTCCCTGTATTATAGTGTCCTGTCTCTGTTTCTCCCTGTATTATAGTGTCCTGTCTCTGTTTCTCCCTGTATTATAGTGTCCTGTCTCTGTTTCTCCCTGTATTATAGTGTCCTGTCTCTGTTTCTCCCTGTATTATAGTGTCCTGTCTCTGTTTCTCCCTGTATTATAGTGTCCTGTCTCTGTTTCTCCCTGTATTATAGTGTCCTGTCTCTGTTTCTCCCTGTATTATAGTGTCCTGTCTCTGTTTCTCCCTGTATTATAGTGTCCTGTCTCTGTTTCTCCCTGTATTATAGTGTCCTGTCTCTGTTTCTCCCTGTATTATAGTGTCCTGTCTCTGTTTCTCCCTGTATTATAGTGTCCTGTCTCTGTTTCTCCCTGTATTATAGTGTCCTGTCTCTGTTTCTCCCTGTATTATAGTGTCCTGTCTCTGTTTCTCCCTGTATTATAGTGTCCTGTCTCTGTTTCTCCCTGTATTATAGTGTCCTGTCTCTGTTTCTCCCTGTATTATAGTGTCCTGTCTCTGTTTCTCCCTGTATTATAGTGTCCTGTCTCTGTTTCTCCCTGTATTATAGTGTCCTGTCTCTGTTTCTCCCTGTATTATAGTGTCCTGTCTCTGTTTCTCCCTGTATTATAGTGTCCTGTCTCTGTTTCTCCCTGTATTATAGTGTCCTGTCTCTGTTTCTCCCTGTATTATAGTGTCCTGTCTCTGTTTCTCCCTGTATTATAGTGTCCTGTCTCTGTTTCTCCCTGTATTATAGTGTCCTGTCTCTGTTTCTCCCTGTATTATAGTGTCCTGTCTCTGTTTCTCCCTGTATTATAGTGTCCTGTCTCTGTTTCTCCCTGTATTATAGTGTCCTGTCTCTGTTTCTCCCTGTATTATAGTGTCCTGTCTCTGTTTCTCCCTGTATTATAGTGTCCTGTCTCTGTTTCTCCCTGTATTATAGTGTCCTGTCTCTGTTTCTCCCTGTATTATAGTGTCCTGTCTCTGTTTCTCCCTGTATTATAGTGTCCTGTCTCTGTTTCTCCCTGTATTATAGTGTCCTGTCTCTGTTTCTCCCTGTATTATAGTGTCCTGTCTCTGTTTCTCCCTGTATTATAGTGTCCTGTCTCTGTTTCTCCCTGTATTATAGTGTCCTGTCTCTGTTTCTCCCTGTATTATAGTGTCCTGTCTCTGTTTCTCCCTGTATTATAGTGTCCTGTCTCTGTTTCTCCCTGTATTATAGTGTCCTGTCTCTGTTTCTCCCTGTATTATAGTGTCCTGTCTCTGTTTCTCCCTGTATTATAGTGTCCTGTCTCTGTTTCTCCCTGTATTATAGTGTCCTGTCTCTGTTTCTCCCTGTATTATAGTGTCCTGTCTCTGTTTCTCCCTGTATTATAGTGTCCTGTCTCTGTTTCTCCCTGTATTATAGTGTCCTGTCTCTGTTTCTCCCTGTATTATAGTGTCCTGTCTCTGTTTCTCCCTGTATTATAGTGTCCTGTCTCTGTTTCTCCCTGTATTATAGTGTCCTGTCTCTGTTTCTCCCTGTATTATAGTGTCCTGTCTCTGTTTCTCCCTGTATTATAGTGTCCTGTCTCTGTTTCTCCCTGTATTATAGTGTCCTGTCTCTGTTTCTCCCTGTATTATAGTGTCCTGTCTCTGTTTCTCCCTGTATTATAGTGTCCTGTCTCTGTTTCTCCCTGTATTATAGTGTCCTGTCTCTGTTTCTCCCTGTATTATAGTGTCCTGTCTCTGTTTCTCCCTGTATTATAGTGTCCTGTCTCTGTTTCTCCCTGTATTATAGTGTCCTGTCTCTGTTTCTCCCTGTATTATAGTGTCCTGTCTCTGTTTCTCCCTGTATTATAGTGTCCTGTCTCTGTTTCTCCCTGTATTATAGTGTCCTGTCTCTGTTTCTCCCTGTATTATAGTGTCCTGTCTCTGTTTCTCCCTGTATTATAGTGTCCTGTCTCTGTTTCTCCCTGTATTATAGTGTCCTGTCTCTGTTTCTCCCTGTATTATAGTGTCCTGTCTCTGTTTCTCCCTGTATTATAGTGTCCTGTCTCTGTTTCTCCCTGTATTATAGTGTCCTGTCTCTGTTTCTCCCTGTATTATAGTGTCCTGTCTCTGTTTCTCCCTGTATTATAGTGTCCTGTCTCTGTTTCTCCCTGTATTATAGTGTCCTGTCTCTGTTTCTCCCTGTATTATAGTGTCCTGTCTCTGTTTCTCCCTGTATTATAGTGTCCTGTCTCTGTTTCTCCCTGTATTATAGTGTCCTGTCTCTGTTTCTCCCTGTATTATAGTGTCCTGTCTCTGTTTCTCCCTGTATTATAGTGTCCTGTCTCTGTTTCTCCCTGTATTATAGTGTCCTGTCTCTGTTTCTCCCTGTATTATAGTGTCCTGTCTCTGTTTCTCCCTGTATTATAGTGTCCTGTCTCTGTTTCTCCCTGTATTATAGTGTCCTGTCTCTGTTTCTCCCTGTATTATAGTGTCCTGTCTCTGTTTCTCCCTGTATTATAGTGTCCTGTCTCTGTTTCTCCCTGTATTATAGTGTCCTGTCTCTGTTTCTCCCTGTATTATAGTGTCCTGTCTCTGTTTCTCCCTGTATTATAGTGTCCTGTCTCTGTTTCTCCCTGTATTATAGTGTCCTGTCTCTGTTTCTCCCTGTATTATAGTGTCCTGTCTCTGTTTCTCCCTGTATTATAGTGTCCTGTCTCTGTTTCTCCCTGTATTATAGTGTCCTGTCTCTGTTTCTCCCTGTATTATAGTGTCCTGTCTCTGTTTCTCCCTGTATTATAGTGTCCTGTCTCTGTTTCTCCCTGTATTATAGTGTCCTGTCTCTGTTTCTCCCTGTATTATAGTGTCCTGTCTCTGTTTCTCCCTGTATTATAGTGTCCTGTCTCTGTTTCTCCCTGTATTATAGTGTCCTGTCTCTGTTTCTCCCTGTATTATAGTGTCCTGTCTCTGTTTCTCCCTGTATTATAGTGTCCTGTCTCTGTTTCTCCCTGTATTATAGTGTCCTGTCTCTGTTTCTCCCTGTATTATAGTGTCCTGTCTCTGTTTCTCCCTGTATTATAGTGTCCTGTCTCTGTTTCTCCCTGTATTATAGTGTCCTGTCTCTGTTTCTCCCTGTATTATAGTGTCCTGTCTCTGTTTCTCCCTGTATTATAGTGTCCTGTCTCTGTTTCTCCCTGTATTATAGTGTCCTGTCTCTGTTTCTCCCTGTATTATAGTGTCCTGTCTCTGTTTCTCCCTGTATTATAGTGTCCTGTCTCTGTTTCTCCCTGTATTATAGTGTCCTGTCTCTGTTTCTCCCTGTATTATAGTGTCCTGTCTCTGTTTCTCCCTGTATTATAGTGTCCTGTCTCTGTTTCTCCCTGTATTATAGTGTCCTGTCTCTGTTTCTCCCTGTATTATAGTGTCCTGTCTCTGTTTCTCCCTGTATTATAGTGTCCTGTCTCTGTTTCTCCCTGTATTATAGTGTCCTGTCTCTGTTTCTCCCTGTATTATAGTGTCCTGTCTCTGTTTCTCCCTGTATTATAGTGTCCTGTCTCTGTTTCTCCCTGTATTATAGTGTCCTGTCTCTGTTTCTCCCTGTATTATAGTGTCCTGTCTCTGTTTCTCCCTGTATTATAGTGTCCTGTCTCTGTTTCTCCCTGTATTATAGTGTCCTGTCTCTGTTTCTCCCTGTATTATAGTGTCCTGTCTCTGTTTCTCCCTGTATTATAGTGTCCTGTCTCTGTTTCTCCCTGTATTATAGTGTCCTGTCTCTGTTTCTCCCTGTATTATAGTGTCCTGTCTCTGTTTCTCCCTGTATTATAGTGTCCTGTCTCTGTTTCTCCCTGTATTATAGTGTCCTGTCTCTGTTTCTCCCTGTATTATAGTGTCCTGTCTCTGTTTCTCCCTGTATTATAGTGTCCTGTCTCTGTTTCTCCCTGTATTATAGTGTCCTGTCTCTGTTTCTCCCTGTATTATAGTGTCCTGTCTCTGTTTCTCCCTGTATTATAGTGTCCTGTCTCTGTTTCTCCCTGTATTATAGTGTCCTGTCTCTGTTTCTCCCTGTATTATAGTGTCCTGTCTCTGTTTCTCCCTGTATTATAGTGTCCTGTCTCTGTTTCTCCCTGTATTATAGTGTCCTGTCTCTGTTTCTCCCTGTATTATAGTGTCCTGTCTCTGTTTCTCCCTGTATTATAGTGTCCTGTCTCTGTTTCTCCCTGTATTATAGTGTCCTGTCTCTGTTTCTCCCTGTATTATAGTGTCCTGTCTCTGTTTCTCCCTGTATTATAGTGTCCTGTCTCTGTTTCTCCCTGTATTATAGTGTCCTGTCTCTGTTTCTCCCTGTATTATAGTGTCCTGTCTCTGTTTCTCCCTGTATTATAGTGTCCTGTCTCTGTTTCTCCCTGTATTATAGTGTCCTGTCTCTGTTTCTCCCTGTATTATAGTGTCCTGTCTCTGTTTCTCCCTGTATTATAGTGTCCTGTCTCTGTTTCTCCCTGTATTATAGTGTCCTGTCTCTGTTTCTCCCTGTATTATAGTGTCCTGTCTCTGTTTCTCCCTGTATTATAGTGTCCTGTCTCTGTTTCTCCCTGTATTATAGTGTCCTGTCTCTGTTTCTCCCTGTATTATAGTGTCCTGTCTCTGTTTCTCCCTGTATTATAGTGTCCTGTCTCTGTTTCTCCCTGTATTATAGTGTCCTGTCTCTGTTTCTCCCTGTATTATAGTGTCCTGTCTCTGTTTCTCCCTGTATTATAGTGTCCTGTCTCTGTTTCTCCCTGTATTATAGTGTCCTGTCTCTGTTTCTCCCTGTATTATAGTGTCCTGTCTCTGTTTCTCCCTGTATTATAGTGTCCTGTCTCTGTTTCTCCCTGTATTATAGTGTCCTGTCTCTGTTTCTCCCTGTATTATAGTGTCCTGTCTCTGTTTCTCCCTGTATTATAGTGTCCTGTCTCTGTTTCTCCCTGTATTATAGTGTCCTGTCTCTGTTTCTCCCTGTATTATAGTGTCCTGTCTCTGTTTCTCCCTGTATTATAGTGTCCTGTCTCTGTTTCTCCCTGTATTATAGTGTCCTGTCTCTGTTTCTCCCTGTATTATAGTGTCCTGTCTCTGTTTCTCCCTGTATTATAGTGTCCTGTCTCTGTTTCTCCCTGTATTATAGTGTCCTGTCTCTGTTTCTCCCTGTATTATAGTGTCCTGTCTCTGTTTCTCCCTGTATTATAGTGTCCTGTCTCTGTTTCTCCCTGTATTATAGTGTCCTGTCTCTGTTTCTCCCTGTATTATAGTGTCCTGTCTCTGTTTCTCCCTGTATTATAGTGTCCTGTCTCTGTTTCTCCCTGTATTATAGTGTCCTGTCTCTGTTTCTCCCTGTATTATAGTGTCCTGTCTCTGTTTCTCCCTGTATTATAGTGTCCTGTCTCTGTTTCTCCCTGTATTATAGTGTCCTGTCTCTGTTTCTCCCTGTATTATAGTGTCCTGTCTCTGTTTCTCCCTGTATTATAGTGTCCTGTCTCTGTTTCTCCCTGTATTATAGTGTCCTGTCTCTGTTTCTCCCTGTATTATAGTGTCCTGTCTCTGTTTCTCCCTGTATTATAGTGTCCTGTCTCTGTTTCTCCCTGTATTATAGTGTCCTGTCTCTGTTTCTCCCTGTATTATAGTGTCCTGTCTCTGTTTCTCCCTGTATTATAGTGTCCTGTCTCTGTTTCTCCCTGTATTATAGTGTCCTGTCTCTGTTTCTCCCTGTATTATAGTGTCCTGTCTCTGTTTCTCCCTGTATTATAGTGTCCTGTCTCTGTTTCTCCCTGTATTATAGTGTCCTGTCTCTGTTTCTCCCTGTATTATAGTGTCCTGTCTCTGTTTCTCCCTGTATTATAGTGTCCTGTCTCTGTTTCTCCCTGTATTATAGTGTCCTGTCTCTGTTTCTCCCTGTATTATAGTGTCCTGTCTCTGTTTCTCCCTGTATTATAGTGTCCTGTCTCTGTTTCTCCCTGTATTATAGTGTCCTGTCTCTGTTTCTCCCTGTATTATAGTGTCCTGTCTCTGTTTCTCCCTGTATTATAGTGTCCTGTCTCTGTTTCTCCCTGTATTATAGTGTCCTGTCTCTGTTTCTCCCTGTATTATAGTGTCCTGTCTCTGTTTCTCCCTGTATTATAGTGTCCTGTCTCTGTTTCTCCCTGTATTATAGTGTCCTGTCTCTGTTTCTCCCTGTATTATAGTGTCCTGTCTCTGTTTCTCCCTGTATTATAGTGTCCTGTCTCTGTTTCTCCCTGTATTATAGTGTCCTGTCTCTGTTTCTCCCTGTATTATAGTGTCCTGTCTCTGTTTCTCCCTGTATTATAGTGTCCTGTCTCTGTTTCTCCCTGTATTATAGTGTCCTGTCTCTGTTTCTCCCTGTATTATAGTGTCCTGTCTCTGTTTCTCCCTGTATTATAGTGTCCTGTCTCTGTTTCTCCCTGTATTATAGTGTCCTGTCTCTGTTTCTCCCTGTATTATAGTGTCCTGTCTCTGTTTCTCCCTGTATTATAGTGTCCTGTCTCTGTTTCTCCCCTGTATTATAGTGTCCTGTCTCTGTTTCTCCCTGTATTATAGTGTCCTGTCTCTGTTTCTCCCTGTATTATAGTGTCCTGTCTCTGTTTCTCCCTGTATTATAGTGTCCTGTCTCTGTTTCTCCCTGTATTATAGTGTCCTGTCTCTGTTTCTCCCTGTATTATAGTGTCCTGTCTCTGTTTCTCCCTGTATTATAGTGTCCTGTCTCTGTTTCTCCCTGTATTATAGTGTCCTGTCTCTGTTTCTCCCTGTATTATAGTGTCCTGTCTCTGTTTCTCCCTGTATTATAGTGTCCTGTCTCTGTTTCTCCCTGTATTATAGTGTCCTGTCTCTGTTTCTCCCTGTATTATAGTGTCCTGTCTCTGTTTCTCCCTGTATTATAGTGTCCTGTCTCTGTTTCTCCCTGTATTATCGTGTCCTGTCTCTGTTTCTCCCTGTATTATAGTGTCCTGTCTCTGTTTCTCCCTGTATTATAGTGTCCTGTCTCTGTTTCTCCCTGTATTATAGTGTCCTGTCTCTGTTTCTCCCTGTATTATAGTGTCCTGTCTCTGTTTCTCCCTGTATTATAGTGTCCTGTCTCTGTTTCCCCCTGTATTGTAGTGTCCTGTCTCTGTTTCTCCCTGTATTACAGTGTCCTGTCTCTGTTTCTCCCTGTATTATAGTGTCCTTTCTCTGTTTCTCCCTGTATTATAGTGTCCTGTCTCTGTTTCTCCCTGTATTATAGTTTCCTGTCTCTGTTTCTCCCTGTATTATAGTGTCCTGTCTCTGTTTCTCCCTGTATTATAGTGTCCTGTCTCTGTTTCTCCCTGTATTATAGTGTCCTGTCTCTGTTTCTCCCTGTATTATAGTGTCCTGTCTCTGTTTCTCCCTGTATTATAGTGTCCTGTCTGTTTCCCCCTGTATTATAGTGTCCTGTCTCTGTTTCTCCCTGTATTATAGTGTCCTGTCTCTGTTTCTCCCTGTATTATAGTGTCCTGTCTCTGTTTCTCCCTGTATTATAGTGTCCTGTCTCTGTTTCTCCCTGTATTATAGTGTCCTGTCTCTGTTTCTCCCTGTATTATAGTGTCCTGTCTCTGTTTCTCCCTGTATTATAGTGTCCTGTCTCTGTTTCTCCCTGTATTATAGTGTCCTGTCTCTGTTTCTCCCTGTATTATAGTGTCCTGTCTCTGTTTCCCCCTGTATTATAGTGTCCTGTCTCTGTTTCTCCCTGTATTATAGTGTCCTGTCTCTGTTTCTCCCTGTATTATAGTGTCCTGTCCCTGTTTCTCCCTGTATTATAGTGTCCTGTCTCTGTTTCTCCCTGTATTATAGTGTCCTGTCTCTGTTTGTCCCTGTATTGTAGTGTCCTGTCTCTGTTTCTCCCTGTATTATAGTGTCCTGTCTCTGTTTCTCCCTGTATTGTAGTGTCCTGTCTCTGTTTGTCCCTGTATTATAGTGTCCTGTCTCTGTTTCTCCCTGTATTATAGTGTCCTGTCTCTGTTTCTCCCTGTATTATAGTGTCCTGTCTCTGTTTCTCCCTGTATTATAGTGTCCTGCCTCTGTTTCTCCCTGTATTATAGTGTCCTGTCTCTGTTTCTCCCTGTATTATAGTGTCCTGTCTCTGTTTGTCCTCTAGAAAACACAGACCTCTAGAACACACCCAGGACAAACTGGATTACTCAGAGTTACAATGTGGCAGGAGTTGTATCTACTACGCTTTGTTTCAGGACAAACTGATCACGCAGAGTTCCAAAGCGGTAATTGTTTGCTTGCCGAGGATTATAGGCTTGAGGTCGCTTGGAATGTTGACCTTTTCTAAACCGGTGGCTGGTCGGCATTCACGTATGTTGGATGCATCTCCGTCTTGTCGTTTGTCGTTATCCGACTGGCTGGTGTTGCCCGGAGTTTATTCCTCAGGGGTGCCATCTCCTGCCCCTCCAGCCTCTCCTCCCCCGTCTGATAGCGGAGTCGAAGGATCACAGCAAGAGAAGCATGACAATCAACGACGGTCGCATGTCACGAGGTGTGGAAGCCTAAGAGAGTCTACACTCCCAACGAGAGGCCCGGAGCGGAAACAAACAACAATTAGTTTGGCCGCCCTGGAGCCTGATCTTCCTGCACCTTTGTCGCTGGGCGTACCTGTGTCCGCGGCCGCTGTGCCTACTCCTCCCCTACGATTTCCAAGTTGACGTCAGCTACCTTCTGTCCCAGCTCTGGATCGAGCGGGGCTTTGCAGGCTCTGTCGGAGGCCTGCACCATCCTGTGAAGTGTAGGGGCTTCTCCATCTGTCGGAGGCCTGCACCATCCTGTGAAGTGTAGGGGCGTCTCCATCTGTCGGAGGCCTGCACCATCCTGTGAAGCGTAGGGGCTTCTCCATCTGTCGGAGGCCTGCACCATCCTGTGAAGTGTAGGGGCTTCTCCATCTGTCGGAGGCCTGCACCATCCTGTGAAGTGTAGGGGCTTCTCCATCTGTCGGAGGCCTTCACCATCCTGTGAAGTGTAGGGGCTTCTCCATCTGTCGGAGGCCTTCACCATCCTGTGAAGTGTAGGGGCTTCTCCATCTGTCGGAGGCCTGCACCATCCTGTGAAGTGTAAGGGCTTCTCCATCTGTCGGAGGCCTGCACCATCCTGTGAAGTGTAGGGGCTTCTCCATCTGTCGGAGGCCTGCACCATCCTGTGAAGTGTAGGGGCTTCTCCATCTGTCGGAGGCCTGCACCATCCTGTGAAGTGTAGGGGCTTCTCCATCTGTCGGAGGCCTGCACCATCTTGTGAAGTGTAGGAGCTTCTCCATCTGTCGGAGGCCTGCACCATCCTGTGAAGCGTAGGGGCTTCTCCATCTGTCGGAGGTCTGCACCATCCTGTGAAGTGTAGGAGCTTCTCCATCTGTCGGAGGCCTGCACCATCCTGTGAAGTGTAGGGGCTTCTCCATCTGTCGGAGGCCTGCACCATCCTGTGAAGTGTAGGGGCTTCTCCATCTGTCGGAGGCCTGCACCATCCTGTGAAGGTTAGGGGCTTCTCCATCTGTCGGAGGCCTGCACCATCCTGTGAAGTGTAGGGGCTTCTCCATCTGTCGGAGGCGTTCACCATCCTGTGAAGTGTAGTGGCTTCTCCATCTGTCGGAGGCCTGCACCATCCTGTGAAGTGTAGGGGCTTCTCCATCTGTCGGAGGCCTGCACCATCCTGTGAAGGTTAGGGGCTTCTCCATCTGTCGGAGGCCTGCACCATCCTGTGAAGTGTAGGGGCTTCTCCATCTGTCGGAGGCCTGCACCATCCTGTGAAGTGTAGGGGCTTCTCCATCTGTCGGAGGCCTGCACCATCCTGTGAAGTGTAGGGGCTTCTCCATCTGTCGGAGGCCTGCACCATCCTGTGAAGTGTAGGGGCTTCTCCATCTGTCGGAGGCCTGCACCATCCTGTGAAGTGTAGGGGCTTCTCCATCTGTCGGAGGCCTGCACCATCCTGTGAAGTGTAAGGGCTTCTCCATCTGTCGGAGGCCTGCACCATCCTGTGAAGTGTAGGGGCTTCTCCATCTGTCGGAGGCCTGCACCATCCTGTGAAGTGTAAGGGCTTCTCCATCTGTCGGAGGCCTTCATCATCCTGTGAAGTGTAGGGGCTTCTCCATCTGTCGGAGGCCTGCACCATCCTGTGAAGGTTAGGGGCTTCTCCATCTGTCGGAGGCCTGCACCATCCTGTGAAGTGTAGGGGCTTCTCCATCTGTCGGAGGCCTGCACCATCCTGTGAAGTGTAGGGGCTTCTCCATCTGTCGGAGGCCTGCACCATCCTGTGAAGTGTAGGGGCTTCTCCATCTGTCGGAGGCCTGCACCATCCTGTGAAGCGTGGGCGGATTTCCTCGTCCTTTTCACCAGTCGAGCTCCAATACAAGGTGTAACGGCTGTCTATCCCTTCCTCCTCATCTGACGAGGAGAGGCGAGAAGGATCGGAGGACCAATACGCAGAGTGGTAAGTTTCCATGTTTTAATATAAACCACGAAAACAAGACACAATACAGAATAACAAAAGAACTAACCGAAACAGTCCCGTGTGACGGCAAACACTGACACTGAAGACAAACACCCACAAACCAACAGTGAAAACAGGCAACCTAAATATGGCTCCCAATCAGAGACAATGCAAAACACCTGCCTCTGATTGAGAACCATATCAGGCTAAATGAACAAACCTAAACATAGAAACAAATAACATAGACTGTCCACCCCAACTCACGCCCTGACCATACTAACTAATGACAAAACAAAGGAAACTAAAGGTCAGAATGTGACAAGGGGGAGCTCCATGGAAAGAAATGTGACTCTTCCTGGTGCAAAAAACAATGTCCTAATCCGGAGCTGGAGAAAATGACATTACTAAGCTGCTCCTGAATGTACTACACCAGGACATGTGGGTTTTAATGACATTACTAAGCTGTTCCTGAATGTACTACACCAGGACATGTGGGTTTTAATGACATTACTAAGCTGCTTCTGAATGTACTACACCAGGACATGTGGGTTTTAATGACATCACTAAGCTGCTTCTGAATGTACTACACCAGGATATGTGGGTTTTAATGACATTACTAAGCTGCTCCCCAATGTACTACACCAGGACATGTGGGTTTTAATGACATTACTAAGCTGCTCCTGAATGTACTACACCAGGACATGTGGGTTTTAATGACATTACTAAGCTGCTCCTGAATGTACTACACCAGGACATGGACAGTGATTCTATCATAGTCTATGTGGGTATTAATGACATTACTAAGCTGCTTCTGAATGTACTACACCAGGACATGTGGGTTTTAATGACATTACTAAGCTGCTTCTGAATGTACTACACCAGGACATGTGGGTTTTAATGACATTACTAAGCTGCTCCTGAATGTACTACACCAGGACATGTGGGTTTTAATGACATTACTAAGCTGCTTCTGAATGTACTACACCAGGACATGTGGGTTTTAATGACATCACTAAGCTGCTTCTGAATGTACTACACCAGGACATGTGGGTTTTAATGACATTACTAAGCTGCTTCTGAATGTACTACACCAGGACATGTGGGTTTTAATGACATTACTAAGCTGCTTCTGAATGTACTACACCAGGACATGTGGGTTTTAATGACATCACTAAGCTGCTTCTGAATGTACTACACCAGGACATGTGGGTTTTAATGACATTACTAAGCTGCTCCCCAATGTACTACACCAGGACATGAGGGTTTTAATGACATTACTAAGCTGCTTCTGAATGTACTACACCAGGACATGTGGGTTTTAATGACATTACTAAGCTGCTTCTGAATGTACTACACCAGGACATGTGGGTTTTAATGACATTACTAAGCTGCTTCTGAATGTACTACACCAGGACATGTGGGTTTTAATGACATTACTAAGCTGCTTCTGAATGTACTACACCAGGACATGTGGGTTTTAATGACATTACTAAGCTGCTCCCCAATGTACTACACCAGGACATGTGGGTTTTAATGACATTACTAGGCTGCTTCTGAATGTACTACACCAGGACATGTGGGTTTTAATGACATTACTAAGCTGCTTCTGAATGTACTACACCAGGACATGTGGGTTTTAATGACATTACTAAGCTGCTCCCCAATGTACTACACCAGGACATGTGGGTTTTAATGACATTACTAAGCTGCTTCTGAATGTACTACACCAGGACATGTGGGTTTTAATTACATTACTAAGCTGCTTCTGAATGTACTACACCAGGACATGTGGGTTTTAATGACATTACTAAGCTGCTCCTGAATGTACTACACCAGGACATGGACATTGATTTTATCCTAGTCCATGTGGGTTTTAATGACATTATGAAGGGCAGCTCTGAACAGTTGAAACTGAGAGCTTATTGACTTTCTGCTAGACCCTAACAAAGTACATCATATCCGTCCCTGTGCAGAGGGATACGATGGGTTCAGAGACCTTCTGAATGTCTGAATCGAGGCATTGAACGCTTTAGCAGGATTCTCTCTCTTCACAACTGGCTGCGTGATTATTGCAGATCACTGCGTGGAAAGATTGTTAACAACTTCCATACCTTCTGGAAACAAAACACATTTTATGAGGAGGAGGATGGGATCCACCCAAATCCTGTGGGATCCTGGATCCTTTCACAGCATTATAAGGCTGCGTTGAGACAATGACTTATCAATGACCCAAGCCCAGCTCAGTTAGTCTCTACCATTGTGTCGCTGAGTCATGATAATGCTTTAGCAAATGTACATTATCTCAGAGGTGTTGGTAGACACAATGTAAGTCACCTAATTTATGTCCGTCTTACTGCCCTGAATGCCTCTGCTGATCCTACAGGTATTGTATGCAGCAATCATGTAACCTATGAACCAGATTTATACTGTTAGCACTGAGGCGGTGTACCTTAGCAGGAAGTCCACTGTTACCACTGAGGCGGTGTACCCTAGCAGGAAGTCCACTGTTAGCACTGAGGTGGTGTACCCTAGCAGGAAGTCCACTGTTACCACTGAGGTGGTGTACCTTAGCAGGAAGTCCACTGTTAGCACTGAGGCGGTGTACCCTAGCAGGAAGTCCACTGTTAGCACTGAGGCGGTGTACCCTAGCAGGAAGTCCACTGTTAGCACTGAGGTGGTGTACCTTAGCAGGAAGTCCACTGTTACCACTGAGGCGGTGTACCCTAGCAGGAAGTCCACTGTTAGCACTGAGGTGGTGTACCCTAGCAGGAAGTCCACTGTTAGCACTGAGGCGGTGTACCCTAGCAGGAAGTCCACTGTTACCACTGAGGCGGTGTACCCTAGCAGGAAGTTCACTGTTAGCACTGAGGCGGTGTACCCTAGCAGGAAGTCCACTGTTACCACTGAGGCGGTGTACCCTAGCAGGAAGTCCACTGTTAGCACTGAGGCGGTGTACCCTAGCAGGAAGTCCACTGTTAGCACTGAGGTGGTGTACCCTAGCAGGAAGTCCACTGTTAGCACTGAGGCGGTGTACCCTAGCAGGAAGTCCACTGTTACCACTGAGGCGGTGTACCCTAGTAGGAAGTCCACTGTTAGCACTGAGGCGGTGTACCCTAGCAGGAAGTCCACTGTTAGCACTGAGGCGGTGTACCCTAGCAGGAAGTCCACTGTGTACAGCTCACCCTGCACTAGTTATGCTATCCCGTGTTTAATTGCTTAAAAGGATCGGACCATTTTTCTCTATTTCCGCCTAAAATGACAAACCCAAATCTGACAGCCTGTATGCAACGGCTGTTGTCGGGAGAAGGAGAAGACCAAGGTGCAGCGTGGTAAGTATTCACAATACTTTTAATAAATACGAATACTTGAAAAAAATTCTAAATAAACGACAAACAAACAGTTCTGTAAGGTGCAATACACAAAACAGAAAACAACTACCCACAAACACAGGTGGGAACAGGTTACCTAAGTATGGTTCTCAATCAGAGACAACGATAGACAGCTGCCTCTGATTGGGAACCATACCAGGCCAAACACATAGAAATACATCACACAGAACAACACATAGAATGCCCACCCCAACTCACGCCCTGACCAACCAAAATAGAGACAGAAAAATGATCTCTAAGGTCAGGGCGTGACACTGTAGCTCAGGACCTGAAGCAAGGATCTGCATATTCTGGATACTATTTGAAAGGAAACACTTTGAAATTTGAAATTAATATAGGAGAATATAACACAATAGATCTGGTAAAAGATAATACAAAGAAAAAAACATGTGTTTTAATGTGGCTTACCTTACCACATGGTACGTTGTAATAGCTTAATGTGGCTTACCTTACCACATGGTACGTTGTAATAGTTTAATGTGGCTTACCTTACCACATGGTACGTTGTGATAGCTTAATGTGGCTTACCTTACCATATGGTACGTTGTAATAGCTTAATGTGGCTTACCTTACCACATGGTACGTTGTAATAGCTTAATGTGGCTTACCTTACCATATGGTACGTTGTAATAGCTTAATGTGGCTTACCTTACCACATGGTACGTTGTAATAGTTTAATGTGGCTTACCTTACCACATGGTACGTTGTAATAGCTTAATGTGGCTTACCTTACCACATGGTACGTTGTAATAGTTTAATGTGGCTTACCTTACCACATGGTACGTTGTATTAGCTTAATGTGGCTTACCTTACCACATGGTACGTTGTAATAGTTTAATGTGGCTTACCTTACCATATGGTACGTTGTAATAGCTTAATGTGGCTTACCTTACCACATGGTACGTTGTATTAGCTTAATGTGGCTTACCTTACCACATGGTACGTTGTAATAGCTTAATGTGACTTACCTTACCACATGGTACGTTGTAATAGCTTAATGTGACTTACCTTACCACATGGTACGTTGTAATAGCTTAATGTGACTTACCTTACCACATGGTACGTTGTAATAGCTTAATGTGGCTTACCTTACCACATGGTACGTTGTAATAGCTTAATGTGGCTTACCTTACCACATGGTACGTTGTGATAGCTTAATGTGACTTACCTTACCACATCGTACGTTGTGATAGCTTAATGTGGCTTACCTTACCACATGGTACGTTGTATTAGCTTAATGTGGCTTACCTTACCACATGGTACGTTGTGATAGCTTAATGTGGCTTACCTTACCACATGGTACGTTGTAATAGCTTAATGTTGCTTACCTTACCACATGGTACGTTGTATTAGCCTAATGTGGCTTACCTTACCACATGGTACGTTGTAATAGTTTAATGTGGCTTACCTTACCACATGGTACGTTGTAATAGCTTAATGAAAATGACCTTACCACATGGTACGTTGTATTAGCTTAATGTGACTTACCTTACCACATGGTACGTTGTAATAGCCTAATGTGGCTTACCTTACCACATGGTACGTTGTAATAGCTTAATGTGACTTACCTTACCACATGGTACGTTGTAATAGCTTAATGTGACTTACCTTACCACATGGTACGTTGTAATAGCTTAATGTGACTTACCTTACCACATGGTACGTTGTAATAGTTTAATGTTGCTTACCTTACCACATGGTACGTTGTAATAGCTTAATGTGGCTTACCTTACCACATGGTACGTTGTAATAGTTTAATGTGGCTTACCTTACCACATGGTACGTTGTAATAGCTTAATGTTGCTTACCTTACCACATGGTACGTTGTGATAGCTTAATGTGGCTTACCTTACCACATGGTACGTTGTGATAGCTTAATGTGGCTTACCTTACCACATGGTACGTTGTAATAGCTTAATGTGGCTTACCTTACCACATGGTACGTTGTAATAGTTTAATGTGACTTACCTTACCACATGGTACGTTGTAATAGTTTAATGTGGCTTACCTTACCACATGGTACGTTGTGATAGCTTAATGTGGCTTACCTTACCACACGGTACGTTGTAATAGCTTAATGTGGCTTACCTTACCACATGGTACGTTGTAATAGCTTAATGTGGCTTACCTTACCACATGGTACGTTGTAATAGCTTAATGTGGCTTACCTTACCACATGGTACGTTGTGATAGCTTAATGTGGCTTACCTTACCACATGGTACGATGTGATAGTTTAATGTTGCTTACCTTACCACACGGTACGTTGTGATAGCTTAATGTGGCTTACCTTACCACACGGTACGTTGTGATAGCTTAATGTGGCTTACCTTACCACATGGTACGTTGTGATAGTTTAATGTTGCTTACCTTACCACACGGTACGTTGTGATAGCTTAATGTGGCTTACCTTACCACACGGTACGTTGTGATAGCTTAATGTGGCTTACCTTACCACATGGTACGTTGTGATAGCTTAATGTGGCTTACCTTACCACATGGTACGTTGTAATAGTTTAATGTTGCTTACCTTACCACATGGTACGTTGTATTAGCCTAATGTGGCTTACCTTACCACATGGTACGTTGTGATAGCTTAATGTTGCTTACCTTACCACATGGTACGTTGTGATAGCTTAATGTGACTTACCTTACCACATGGTACGTTGTAATAGCTTAATGTGACTTACCTTACCACATGGTACGTTGTAATAGTTTAATGTTGCTTACCTTACCACATGGTACGTTGTAATAGCTTAATGTGACTTACCTTACCACATGGTACGTTGTAATAGCTTAATGTGACTTACCTTACCACATGGTACGTTGTATTAGCTTAATGTGGCTTACCTTACCACATGGTACGTTGTAATAGCTTAATGTGGCTTACCTTACCACATGGTACGTTGTAATAGCTTAATGTGGCTTACCTTACCACATGGTACGTTGTAATAGCTTAATGTGACTTACCTTACCACATGGTACGTTGTAATAGCTTAATGTTGCTTACCTTACCACATGGTACGTTGTGATAGCTTAATGTGACTTACCTTACCACATGGTACGTTGTGATAGCTTAATGTGGCTTACCTTACCACATGGTACGTTGTGATAGTTTAATGTGGCTTACCTTACCACATGGTACGTTGTGATAGTTTAATGTTGCTTACCTTACCACATGGTACGTTGTGATAGTTTAATGTTGCTTACCTTACCACATGGTACGTTGTAATAGCTTAATGTGACTTACCTTACCACATGGTACGTTGTGATAGTTTAATGTGGCTTACCTTACCACATGGTACGTTGTAATAGTTTAATGTTGCTTACCTTACCACATGGTACGTTGTGATAGCTTAATGTGACTTACCTTACCACATGGTACGTTGTATTAGCCTAATGTGGCTTACCTTACCACATGGTACGTTGTGATAGCTTACTGTGACTTACCTTACCACATGGTACGTTGTGATAGCTTAATGTGACTTACCTTACCACATGGTACGTTGTAATAGCTTAATGTGGCTTACCTTACCACATGGTACGTTGTAATAGCCTAATGTGGCTTACCTTACCACATGGTACGTTGTATTAGCTTAATGTGGCTTACCTTACCACATGGTACGTTGTAATAGTTTAATGTGGCTTACCTTACCACATGGTACGTTGTAATAGCTTAATGAAAATGACCTTACCACATGGTACGTTGTATTAGCTTAATGTGACTTACCTTACCACATGGTACGTTGTAATAGCCTAATGTGGCTTACCTTACCACATGGTACGTTGTAATAGCTTAATGTGACTTACCTTACCACATGGTACGTTGTAATAGCTTAATGTGACTTACCTTACCACATGGTACGTTGTAATAGCTTAATGTGACTTACCTTACCACATGGTACGTTGTAATAGTTTAATGTTGCTTACCTTACCACATGGTACGTTGTAATAGCTTAATGTGGCTTACCTTACCACATGGTACGTTGTAATAGTTTAATGTGGCTTACCTTACCACATGGTACGTTGTAATAGCTTAATGTGGCTTACCTTACCACATGGTACGTTGTAATAGTTTAATGTGACTTACCTTACCACATGGTACGTTGTAATAGCTTAATGTGACTTACCTTACCACATGGTACGTTGTAATAGCTTAATGTGGCTTACCTTACCACATGGTACGTTGTGATAGCTTAATGTGGCTTACCTTACCACATGGTACGTTGTAATAGTTTAATGTGACTTACCTTACCACATGGTACGTTGTAATAGTTTAATGTGGCTTACCTTACCACATGGTACGTTGTGATAGCTTAATGTGGCTTACCTTACCACATGGTACGATGTGATAGCTTAATGTGGCTTACCTTACCACATGGTACGATGTGATAGTTTAATGTGACTTACCTTACCACATGGTACGTTGTGATAGTTTAATGTTGCTTACCTTACCACACGGTACGTTGTGATAGCTTAATGTGGCTTACCTTACCACACGGTACGTTGTGATAGCTTAATGTGGCTTACCTTACCACATGGTACGTTGTGATAGCTTAATGTGGCTTACCTTACCACATGGTACGTTGTAATAGTTTAATGTTGCTTACCTTACCACATGGTACGTTGTATTAGCCTAATGTGGCTTACCTTACCACATGGTACGTTGTGATAGCTTAATGTTGCTTACCTTACCACATGGTACGTTGTGATAGCTTAATGTGACTTACCTTACCACATGGTACGTTGTAATAGCTTAATGTGACTTACCTTACCACATGGTACGTTGTAATAGTTTAATGTTGCTTACCTTACCACATGGTACGTTGTAATAGCTTAATGTGACTTACCTTACCACATGGTACGTTGTAATAGCTTAATGTGACTTACCTTACCACATGGTACGTTGTATTAGCTTAATGTGGCTTACCTTACCACATGGTACGTTGTAATAGCTTAATGTGGCTTACCTTACCACATGGTACGTTGTAATAGCTTAATGTGGCTTACCTTACCACATGGTACGTTGTGATAGCTTAATGTGACTTACCTTACCACATGGTACGTTGTAATAGCTTAATGTGACTTACCTTACCACATGGTACGTTGTAATAGCTTAATGTGACTTACCTTACCACATGGTACGTTGTATTAGCTTAATGTGGCTTACCTTACCACATGGTACGTTGTATTAGCCTTCAACCTACACTTCCCGTGCAGATAGAGATAATTAGCATACTCTCAGTGCTCCGCCCCTCTGTCCTGCCAAACGTTCCTTCGTTCATTGAGCAGCTGAGGCAGGCAGTGGAGCCCAACCCAATTTTTCTTTACCGCTGGGACACTGTCTTTGGCTATGAACGCATCTTGAAGCAACAGAGTTCTCTCATTGGTTGTAGCATCACCTCACCCTAGTTGTGGAACGCGCCCATCATGTTTTATTGGCTGCTTTTCTCTATGATATTACAGCAACAGATAATGGTGTGAACACATGAAAGCATCACGGTCGGCGAATGAACCAAAATGCAGCGTACATATTCTTTTTATTTAGGATGACGCCGACAAAAGCAACCGTGAAGCTCAAGGGCTATAGTGCCACAAACAAAGACAACTACCCACCCTGAAAGGAGGGAAAAGGGCTACCTAAGTATGGTTCCCAATCAAAGACAATGATAGACAGCTGTCCCTGATTGAGAACCATACCTGGCCAAAACATAGAAATACAAAATCATAGAAAAACAAAAACATAGAATGCCCACTCCAAATCACACCCTGACCAAACCAAATAGAGACATAAAACAGTACCCCCCCACCCCCAAGGTCAGGGCATGACAGTACATCCCCCACCCTCAAAGGTCAGAGCGTGACAGTGCCCCCACCCCCCAAGGTAAGGGCATGACAGTACCCCCCCCCCCCCCCCCAAGGTCAGGGCGTGACAGTCCCCCCCAAGGTCAGGGCGTGACAGTCCCCCCCCAAGGTCAGGGCGTGACAGTCCCCCCCCCCCCTAGTGATACAAAAAAACATATGCACATTGATATTTATCATAAATCATTTATTCTAATGTATTCAGTACATACAGGGCATGAACTCCTTGTAAAGGTCAACAGTACACTGGTCTCCTGATGGAGCTGGGGACAGGGCTGAATACAGTGGTCTCCTGGTGGAGCTGGGGACAGGGCTGAATACAGTGGTCTCCTGGTGGAGCTGGGGACAGGGTTGAATACAGTGGTCTCCTGGTGGAGCTGGGGACAGGGCTGAATACAGTGGTCTCCTGGTGGAGCTGGGGACAGGGCTGAATACAGTGGTCTCCTGGTGGAGCTGGGGACAGGGTTGAATACAGTGGTCTCCTGGTGGAGCTGGGGACAGGGCTGAATACAGTGGTCTCCTGGTGGAGCTGGGGACAGGGCTGAATACAGTGGTCTCCTGGTGGAGCTGGGGACAGGGATGAATACAGTGGTCTCCTGATGGAGCTGGGGACAGGGTTGAATACAGTGGTCTCCTGATGGAGCTGGGGACAGGGATGAATACACTGGTCTCCTGATGGAGCTGGGGACAGGGCTGAATACAGTGGTCTCCTGGTGGAGCTGGGGACAGGGATGAATACAGTGTTCTCCTGGTGGAGCTGGGGACAGGGCTGAATACAGTGGTCTCCTGGTGGAGCTGGGGACAGGGATGAATACAGTGGTCTCCTGATGGAGCTGGGGACAGGGCTGAATACAGTGGTCTCCTGATGGAGCTGGGGACAGGGCTGAATACAGTGGTCTCCTGGCGGAGCTGGGGACAGGGTTGAATACAGTGGTCTCCTGATGGAGCTGGGGACAGGGCTGAATACAGTGGTCTCCTGGCGGAGCTGGGGACAGGGTTGAATACAGTGGTCTCCTGGTGGAGCTGGGGACAGGGTTGAATACAGTGGTCTCCTGGTGGAGCTGGGGACAGGGTTGAATACAGTGGTCTCCTGGTGGAGCTGGGGACAGGGTTGAATACAGTGGTCTCCTGATGGAGCTGGGGACAGGGATGAATACAGTGGTCTCCTGGTGGAGCTGGGGACAGGGCTGAATACAGTGGTCTCCTGATGGAGCTGGGGACAGGGATGAATACAGTGGTCTCCTGGTGGAGCTGGGGACAGGGCTGAATACAGTGGTCTCCTGGTGGAGCTGGGGACAGGGATGAATACAGTGGTCTCCTGGTGGAGCTGGGGACAGGGATGAATACAGTGGTCTCCTGATGGAGCTGGGGACAGGGCTGAATACAGTGGTCTCCTGGTGGAGCTGGGGACAGGGATGAATACAGTGGTCTCCTAGTGGAGCTGGGGACAGGGATGAATACAGTGGTCTCCTGATGGAGCTGGGGACAGGGCTGAATACAGTGGTCTCCTGGTGGAGCTGGGGACAGGGCTGAATACAGTGGTCTCCTGATGGAGCTGGGGACAGGGATGAATACAGTGGTCTCCTGATGGAGCTGGGGACAGGGATGAATACAGTGGTCTCCTGATGGAGCTGGGGACAGGGATGAATACAGTGGTCTCCTGATGGAGCTGGGGACAGGGCTGAATACAGTGGTCTCCTGATGGAGCTGGGGACAGGGATGAATACAGTGGTCTCCTGATGGAGCTGGGGACAGGGATGAATGTGTACATCATTAAGAGGTGAACTCAAATAACTGCATCCCTAATGGAACCCTATTCTCTATATAATATAGTGCACTACTTTAGACCAGAGCCCTACTCTCTATATAATATAGTGCACTACTTTAGACCAGAGCCCTACTCTCTATATAATATAGTGCACTACTTTAGACCAGAGCCCTACTCTCTATATAATATAGTGCACTACTTTAGACCAGAGCCCTACTCTCTATATAATATAGTGCACTACTTTAGACCAGAGCCCTACTCTCTATATAATATAGTGCACTACTTTAGACCAGAGCCCTACTCTCTATATAATATAGTGCACTACTTTAGACCAGGACCCTATTCTCTATATAATATAGTGCACTACTTTAGACCAGAGCCTTATTCTCTATATAATATAGTGCACTACATTAGACCAGGACCCTATTCTCTATATAATATAGTGCACTACTTTAGACCAGAGCCCTGGTCTAAAGTAACTACTACAGACCAGTATCCCTTCTTTCTTTTCTCTCCAAAACTCTTGAACGTGCCGTCCTTGGCCAGCTCTCCTGCTATCTCTCTCAGAATGACCTTCTTGATCCAAATCAGTCAGGTTTCAAGACTAGTCACTCAACTGAGACTGCTCTTCTCTGTATCACGGAGGCGCTCCGCACTGCTAAAGCTAACTCTCTCTCCTCTGCTCTCATCCTTCTAGACCTATCGGCTGCCTTCGATACTGTGAACCATCAGATCCTCCTCTCCACCCTCTCTCCGAGTTGGGCATCTCCGGCGCGGCCCACGCTTGGATTGCGTCCTACCTGACAGGTCGCTCCTACCAGGTGGCGTGGCGAGAATCTGTCTCCTCACCACGCGCTCTCACCACTGGTGTCCCCCAGGGCTCTGTTCTAGGCCCTCTCCTATTCTCGCTATACACCAAGTCACTTGGCTCTGTCATAACCTCACATGGTCTCTCCTATCATTGCTATGCAGACGACACACAATTAATCTTCTCCTTTCCCCCTTCTGATAACCAGGTGGCGAATCACATCTCTGCATGTCTGGCAGACATATCAGTGTGGATGACGGATCACCACCTCAAGCTGAACCTCGGCAAGACGGAGCTGCTCTTCCTCCCGGGGAAGGACTGCCCGTTCCATGATCTCGCCATCACGGTTGACAACTCCATTGTGTCCTCCTCCCAGAGCGCTAAGAACCTTGGCGTGATCCTGGACAACACCCTGTCGTTCTCAACTAACATCAAGGCGGTGGCCCGTTCCTGTAGGTTCATGCTCTACAACATCCGCAGAGTACGACCCTGCCTCACACAGGAAGCGGCGCAGGTCCTAATCCAGGCACTTGTCATCTCCCGTCTGGATTACTGCAACTCGCTGTTGGCTGGGCTCCCTGCCTGTGCCATTAAACCCCTACAACTCATCCAGAACGCCGCAGCCCGTCTGGTGTTCAACCTTCCCAAGTTCTCTCACGTCACCCCGCTCCTCCGCTCTCTCCACTGGCTTCCAGTTGAAGCTCGCATCCGCTACAAGACCATGGTGCTTGCCTACGGAGCTGTGAGGGGAACGGCACCTCAGTACCTTCAGGCTCTGATCAGGCCCTACACCCAAACAAGGGCACTGCGTTCATCCACCTCTGGCCTGCTCGCCTCCCTACCACTGAGGAAGTACAGTTCCCGCTCAGCCCAGTCAAAACTGTTCGCTGCTCTGGCACCCCAATGGTGGAACAAACTCCCTCACGACGCCAGGACAGCGGAGTCAATCACCACCTTCCGGAGACACCTGAAACCCCACCTCTTCAAGGAATACCTAGGATAAAGCAATCCTTCTGCCCCCCCCCCCCTTAAAATATTTAGATGCACTATTGTAAAGTGGCTGTTCCACTGGATGTCATAAGGTGAATGCACCAATTTGTAAGTCGCTCTGGATAAGAGCGTCTGCTAAATGACTTAAATGTAAATGTAAATAATATAGTGCACTACTTTAGACCAGAGCCTTATTCTCTATATAATATAGTGCACTACATTAGACCAGGACCCTATTCTCTATATAATATAGTGGACTACATTAGACCAGAGCCCTATTCTCTATATAATATAGTGGACTACATTAGACCAGAGCCCTATTCTCTATATAATATAGTGCACTACTTTAGACCAGAGCCTTATTCTCTATATAATATAGTGCACTACATTAGACCAGGACCCTATTCCCTACAGTATAGTGCACTACATTAGACCAGGACCCTATTCCCTACAGTATAGTGCACTACATTAGACCAGAGCTCCAGGGTAACGGGGAACCATTTGGGATACAGACAAAGAGTCTGTTCTGAATTATGACTGGTCCAATGGACCCTGCTGTCTGGAGAGGTGATTGGCTGAGCTCACATCTTGCTCTCACATGGCTCCACCCCTTTAGACACGGGTCCCGACACAGACTCTGGGGCGTCCTCTTCAGTGCCTGATTCAAATCAGAGAGGAAAATACTATGAAGTGTATTGTGTGTGTGTGTATGTGTGTGTGTGCGTGCGTGCGTGCGTGTGGACTCACTGTGTGTGTGTGTGTGTGTGTGTGTGTGTGTGTGTGTGTGTGTGTGTGTGTGTGTGTGTGTGTGTGTGTGTGTGTGTGTGTGTGTGTGTGTGTGTGTGTGTGTGTGTGTGCGTGTGTGTGTGTGTGTGTGTGTGTGTGCATGCGTGCGTGTGGACTCACTGTGTGTGTGTGTGTCTGGTCAGCAGTCTGGCTGCTTAAGTGTGTGTTTCGGTGTCTACACTCGTGTGTGCGCACCCTCACCCTCTTTCCTGTCTGCGTGTGTGTCCTCCGTGTGTCTAGTCAGCAGTCTGGGCCCTGCCAGGCCGATCCCCAGGGCTCCGATAGGTGCTGTAGTGAGGATGGCCAGAACCGCCACGGTCAGAACATCCAGACCGTACTTCACCAGAACCTCATCCCCTGACACACGGGCCATGTCCAGGGCTGTAGAACCTATCGCTGCCTAGAACCAAACAGAACCAGATAGAATGATTTGATATCTAGAACCAAATACCCCTCTACATGGGCCATGTCCAAGGTTGTAGAACCTATCACTGCCTAGAACCCAACAGAACCAGTTAGAATGACTTGAAACCCCCGACAGACCTAGACTGCAGCCCAGATGGTGGGACATATGGGAGGATCATTCTCGTGGCTGGAACACCGAGGTCTCGATTCAATTCAAAACGCACAAGTTCAGCATTCACGTTAACCGGTGCACATGTCGGCTCACTCGGAAATGAACTTCAGCGATAAGAAGACTCATGTGTTTGATTGAATTAAGACTCATGTGTTTGATTGAATTAAGACTCGTTTTTGATTCAATTAAGACTCATGTGTTTGATTGAATTAAGACTCGTTTTTGATTCAATTAAGACTCATGTGTTTGATTCAATTAAGACTCATGTGTTTGAATGAATTAAGACTCATGTGTTTGATTCAATTAAGACTCATGTGTTTGATTCAATTAAGACTCATGTGTTTGATTCAATTAAGACTCATGTGTTTGAATGAATTAAGACTCACGTGTTTGATTCAATTAAGACTCACGTGTTTGATTGAATTAAGACTCATGTGTTTGATTCACTTTAAGACTCATGTGTTTGATTCAATTAAGACTCACGTGTTTGATTGAATTAAGACTCATGTGTTTGATTCACTTTAAGACTCATGTGTTTGATTCAATTAAGACTCATGTGTTTGATTCAATTAAGACTCACTTGTTTGATTGAATTAAGACTCACGTGTTTGACTGAATTAAGACTCATGTGTTTGATTGAATTAAGACTCACGTGTTTGACTGAATTAAGACTCACGTGTTTGATACCTTTCCATCTATTCCGTTCCAGCCTTTACCGTGCTTCTACACCTGCATTCTAGCTGTTTGGGGTTTTAGGCTGCGTCTCTGTACAGCACTTCGAGATATTAGCTGATGTACAAAGGGCTATATAAAATAAACTTGATTGATTGATTT
>NC_074675.1:55875655-55965655 GCF_029448725.1 Salvelinus fontinalis
AATATCTAATGCTTGTGTTTCTAGCTCCAACAGTACAGTAATATATAATGCTTGTGTTTCTAGCTCCAACAGTACAGTAATATGTAATGCTTGTGTTTCTAGCTCCAACAGTACAGTAATATATAATGCTTGTGTTTCTAGCTCCAACAGTCAGTAATATATAATGCTTGTGTTTCTAGCTCCAACAGTAATATATAATGCTTGTGTTTCTAGCTCCAACAGTACAGTAATATATAATGCTTGTGTTTCTAGCTCCAACAGTACAGTAATATATAATGCTTGTGTTTCTAGCTCCAACAGTCAGTAATATATAATGCTTGTGTTTCTAGCTCCAACAGTCAGTAATATATAATGCTTGTGTTTCTAGCTCCAACAGTAATATCTAATGCTTGTGTTTCTAGCTCCAACAGTCAGTAATATATAATGCTTGTGTTTCTAGCTCCAACAGTACAGTAATATCTAACGCTTGTGTTTCTAGCTCCAACAGTAATATATAATGCTTGTGTTTCTAGCTCCAACAGTACAGTAATATATAATGCTTGTGTTTCTAGCTCCAACAGTAATATATAATGCTTGTGTTTCAAGCTCCAACAGTAATATATAATGCTTGTGTTTCTAGCTCCAACAGTACAGTAATACATAATGCTTGTGTTTCTAGCTCCAACAGTACAGTAATATATAATGCTTGTGTTTCTAGCTCCAACAGTACAGTAATATATAATGCTTGTGTTTCTAGCTCCAACAGTACAGTAATACATAATGCTTGTGTTTCTAGCTCCAACAGTAATATATAATGCTTGTGTTTCTAGCTCCAACAGTACAGTAATATATAATGCTTGTGTTTCTAGCTCCAACAGTACAGTAATAAATAATGCTTGTGTTTCTATCTCCAACAGTAATATATAATGCTTGTGTTTCTAGCTCCAACAGTACAGTAATATATAATGCTTGTGTTTCTAGCTCCAACAGTAATATATAATGCTTGTGTTTCTAGCTCCAACAGTACAGTAATATATAATGCTTGTGTTTCTAGCTCAAACAGTACAGTAATAAATAATGCTTGTGTTTCTAGCTCCAACAGTCAATAATATATAATGCTTGTGTTTCTAGCTCCAACAGAACAGTAATACATAATGCTTGTGTTTCTAGCTCCAACAGTCAGTAATATATAATGCTTGTGTTTCTAGCTCCAACAGTACAGTAATATGTAATGCTTGTGTTTCTAGCTCCAACAGTCAGTAATATATAATGCTTGTGTTTCTAGCTCCAACAGTACAGTAATATGTAATGCTTGTGTTTCTAGCTCCAACAGTACAGTAATATATAATGCTTGTGTTTCTAGCTCCAACAGTCAGTAATATATAATGCTTGTGTTTCTAGCTCCAACAGTAATAAATAATGCTTGTGTTTCTAGCTCCAACAGTCAGTAATATATAATGCTTGTGTTTCTAGCTCCAACAGTCAGTAATAAATAATGCTTGTGTTTCTAGCTCCAACAGTCAGTAATATATAATGCTTGTGTTTCTAGCTCCAACAGTCAGTAATAAATAATGCTTGTGTTTCTAGCTCCAACAGTCAGTAATATATAATGCTTGTGTTTCTAGCTCCAACAGTCAGTAATATATAATGCTTGTGTTTCTAGCTCCAACAGTAATATCTAATGCTTGTGTTTCTAGCTCCAACAGTACAGTAATATATAATGCTTGTGTTTCTAGCTCCAACAGTACAGTAATATATAATGCTTGTGTTTCTAGCTCCAACAGTACAGTAATATATAATGCTTGTGTTTCTAGCTCCAACAGTACAGTAATATATAATGCTTGTGTTTCTAGCTCCAACAGTAATATATAATGCTTGTGTTTCTAGCTCCAACAGTACAGTAATATATAATGCTTGTGTTTCCAGCTCCAACAGTACAGTAATACATAATGCTTGTGTTTCTAGCTCCAACAGTACAGTAATATATAATGCTTGTGTTTCTAGCTCCAACAGCACAGTAATATATAATGCTTGTGTTTCTAGCTCCAACAGTACAGTAATATATAATGCTTGTGTTTCTAGCTCCAACAGTAATATATAATGCTTGTGTTTCTAGCTCCAACAGTAATATATAATGCTTGTGTTTCTAGCTCCAACAGTACAGTAATATATAATGCTTGTGTTTCTAGCTCCAACAGTAATAAATAATGCTTGTGTTTCTAGCTCCAACAGTACAGTAATAAATAATGCTTGTGTTTCTAGCTCCAACAGTAATAAATAATGCTTGTGTTTCTAGCTCCAACAGTACAGTAATATGTAATGCTTGTGTTTCTAGCTCCAACAGTACAGTAATATATAATGCTTGTGTTTCTAGCTCCAACAGTACAGTAATATATAATGCTTGTGTTTCTAGCTCCAACAGTACAGTAATATATAATGCTTGTGTTTCTAGCTCCAACAGTAATAAATAATGCTTGTGTTTCTAGCTCCAACAGTAATAAATAATGCTTGTGTTTCTAGCTCCAACAGTCAGTAATACATAATGCTTGTGTTTCTAGCTCCAACAGTACAGTAATAAATAATGCTTGTGTTTCTAGCTCCAACAGTAATATATAATGCTTGTGTTTCTAGCTCCAACAGTCAGTAATACATAATGCTTGTGTTTCTAGCTCCAACAGTACAGTAATAAATAATGCTTGTGTTACTAGTTCCAACAGTCAGTAATAAATAATGCTTGTGTTTCTAGCTCCAACAGTACAGTAATATATAATGCTTGTGTTTCTAGCTCCAACAGTACAGTAATATATAATGCTTGTGTTTCTAGCTCCAACAGTACAGTAATATATAATGCTTGTGTTTCTAGCTCCAACAGTACAGTAATATATAATGCTTGTGTTTCTAGCTCCAACAGTACAGTAATATATAATGCTTGTGTTTCTGGCTCCAACAGTCAGTAATACCTAATGCTTGTGTTTCTAGCTCCATCAGTACAGTAATACCTAATGCTTGTGTTTCTAGCTCCAACAGTACAGTAATATATAATGCTTGTGTTTCTAGCTCCAACAGTCAGTAATATCTAATGCTTGTGTTTCTAGCTCCAACAGTACAGTAATATATAATGCTTGTGTTTCTAGCTCCAACAGTACAGTAATATATAATGCTTGTGTTTCTAGCTCCAACAGTACAGTAATATATAATGCTTGTGTTTCTAGCTCCAACAGTAATATATAATGCTTGTGTTTCTAGCTCCAACAGAACAGTAATAAATAATACTTGTGTTTCTAGCTCCAACAGTACAGTAATATATAATGCTTATGTTTCTAGCTCCAACAGTACAGTAATACATAATGCTTGTGTTACTAGCTCCAACAGTAATATATAATGCTTGTGTTTCTAGCTCCAACAGTACAGTAATATATAATGCTTGTGTTTCTAGCTCCAACAGTAATATATAATGCTTGTGTTTCTAGCTCCAACAGTACAGTAATATATAATGCTTGTGTTTCTAGCTCCAACAGTACAGTAATATATAATGCTTGTGTTTCTTGCTCCAACAGTACAGTAATATATAATGCTTGTGTTTCTAGCTCCAACAGTCAGTAATATATAATGCTTGTGTTTCTAGCTCCAACAGTCAGTAATATATAATGCTTGTGTTTCTAGCTCCAACAGTCAGTAATATATAATGCTTGTGTTTCTAGCTCCAACAGTACAGTAATATATAATGCTTGTGTTTCTAGCTCCAACAGTAATATATAATGCTTGTGTTTCTAGCTCCAACAGTAATATATAATGCTTGTGTTTCTAGCTCCAACAGTACAGTAATATATAATGCTTGTGTTTCTAGCTCCAACAGTAATATATAATGCTTGTGTTTCTAGCTCCAACAGTAATATATAATGCTTGTGTTTCTAGCTCCAACAGTACAGTAATATATAATGCTTGCATTTCTAGCTCCAACAGTAGAGTAATATATAATGCTTGTGTTTCTAGCTCCAACAGTAATATATAATGCTTGTGTTTCTAGCTCCAACAGTAATATATAATGCTTGTGTTTCTAGCTCCAACAGTACAGTAATACATAATGCTTGTGTTTCTAGCTCCAACAGTCAGTAATAAATAATGCTTGTGTTTCTAGCTCCAACAGTCAGTAATAAATAATGCTTGTGTTTCTAGCTCCAACAGTAATAAATAATGCTTGTGTTTCTAGCTCCAACAGTCAGTAATATATAATGCTTGTGTTTCTAGCTCCAACAGTACAGTAATATATAATGCTTGTGTTTATAGATCCAACAGTAATACATAATGCTTGTGTTTCTAGCTCCAACAGTACAGTAATATATAATGCTTGTGTTTCTAGCTCCAACAGTACAGTAATACATAATGCTTGTGTTTCTAGCTCCAACAGTACAGTAATATATAATGCTTGTGTTTCTAGCTCCAACAGTACAGTAATATATAATGCTTGTGTTTCTAGCTCCAACAGTACAGTAATATGTAATGCTTGTGTTTCTAGCTCCAACAGTACAGTAATATATAATGCTTGTGTTTCTAGCTCCAACAGTCAGTAATATATAATGCTTGTGTTTCTAGCTCCAACAGTAATATCTAATGCTTGTGTTTCTAGCTCCAACAGTACAGTAATATATAATGCTTGTGTTTCTAGCTCCAACAGTAATATATAATGCTTGTGTTTCAAGCTCCAACAGTAATATATAATGCTTGTGTTTCTAGCTCCAACAGTACAGTAATACATAATGCTTGTGTTTCTAGCTCCAACAGTACAGTAATATATAATGCTTGTGTTTCTAGCTCCAACAGTACAGTAATTTATAATGCTTGTGTTTCTAGCTCCAACAGTACAGTAATATATAATGCTTGTGTTTCTAGCTCCAACAGTACAGTAATATATAATGCTTGTGTTTATAGCTCCAACAGTAATACATAATGCTTGTGTTTCTAGCTCCAACAGTAATATATAATGCTTGTGTTTCTAGATCCAACAGTACAGTAATATATAATGCTTGTGTTTCTAGCTCCAACAGTACAGTAATAAATAATGCTTGTGTTTCTAGCTCCAACAGTAATATATAATGCTTGTGTTTCTAGCTCCAACAGTACAGTAATATATAATGCTTGTGTTTCTAGCTCCAACAGTAATATATAATGCTTGTGTTTCTAGCTCCAACAGTACAGTAATAAATAATGCTTGTAAACTAGCTCAAACAGTACAGTAATATATAATGCTTGTGTTTCTAGCTCCAACAGTACAGTAATATATAATGCTTGTGTTTCTAGCTCCAACAGTACAGTAATAAATAATGCTTGTGTTTCTAGCTCCAACAGTAATATATAATGCTTGTGTTTCTAGCTCCAACAGTACAGTAATATATAATGCTTGTGTTTCTAGCTCCAACAGTCAGTAATATATAATGCTTGTGTTTCTAGCTCCAACAGTACAGTAATATATAATGCTTGTGTTTATAGCTCCAACAGTCAGTAATATATAATGCTTGTGTTTCTAGCTCCAACAGTAATATATAATGCTTGTGTTTCTAGCTCCAACAGTACAGTAATATATAATGCTTGTGTTTCTAGCTCCAACAGTAATATATAATGCTTGTGTTTCTAGCTCCAACAGTACAGTAATATATAATGCTTGTGTTTCTAGCTCCAACAGTACAGTAATATATAATGCTTGTGTTTCTAGCTCCAACAGTACAGTAATATATAATGCTTGTGTTTCTAGCTCCAACAGTCAGTAATATATAATGCTTGTGTTTCTAGCTCCAACAGTACAGTAATATATAATGCTTGTGTTTCTAGCTCCAACAGTAATATCTAATGCTTGTGTTTCTAGCTCCAACAGTACAGTAATATCTAATGCTTGTGTTTCTAGCTCCAACAGTACAGTAATATATAATGCTTGTGTATCTAGCTCCAACAGTACAGTAATATGTAATGCTTGTGTTTCTAGCTCCAACAGTACAGTAATATATAATGCTTGTGTTTCTAGCTCCAACAGTCAGTAATATATAATGCTTGTGTTTCTAGCTCCAACAGTAATATATAATGCTTGTGTTTCTAGCTCCAACAGTACAGTAATATATAATGCTTGTGTTTCTATCTCCAACAGTACAGTAATATATAATGCTTGTGTTTCTAGCTCCAACAGTCAGTAATATATTATGCTTGTGTTTCTAGCTCCAACAGTCAGTAAAAAATAATGCTTGTGTTTCTAGCTCCAACAGTAATATCTAATGCTTGTGTTTCTAGCTCCAACAGTCAGTAATATATAATGCTTGTGTTTCTAGCTCCAACAGTAATATATAATGCTTGTTTTTCTAGCTCCAACAGTACAGTAATATCTAACGCTTGTGTTTCTAGCTCCAACAGTAATATATAATGCTTGTGTTTCTAGCTCCAACAGTACAGTAATATATAATGCTTGTGTTTCTAGCTCCAACAGTAATATATAATGCTTGTGTTTCAAGCTCCAACAGTAATATATAAAGCTTGTGTTTCTAGCTCCAACAGTACAGTAATACATAATGCTTGTGTTTCTAGCTCCAACAGTACAGTAATATATAATGCTTTTGTTTCTAGCTCCAACAGTACAGTAATATATAATGCTTGTGTTTCTAGCTCCAACAGTACAGTAATACATAATGCTTGTGTTTCTAGCTCCAACAGTAATATATAATGCTTGTGTTTCTAGCTCCAACAGTACAGTAATATATAATGCTTGTGTTTCTAGCTCCAACAGTACAGTAATAAATAATGCTTGTGTTTCTAGCTCCAACAGTACAGTAATATATAATGCTTGTGTTTCTAGCTCCAACAGTACCGTAATACATAATGCTTGTGTTTCTAGCTCCAACAGTAATATATAATGCTTGTGTTTCTAGCTCCAACAGTACAGTAATATATAATGCTTGTGTTTCTAGCTCCAACAGTAATATATAATGCTTGTGTTTCTAGCTCCAACAGTCAGTAATATATAATGCTTGTGTTTCTAGCTCCAACAGTAATATATAATGCTTGTGTTTCTAGCTCCAACAGTAGGGTAATATATAATGCTTGTGTTTCTAGCTCCAACAGTACAGTAATATATAATGCTTGTGTTTCTAGCTCCAACAGTCAGTAATATATAATGCTTGTGTTTCTAGCTCCAACAGTCAGTAATATATAATGCTTGTGTTTCTAGCTCCAACAGTAATATCTAATGCTTGTGTTTCTAGCTCCAACAGTCAGTAATATATAATGCTTGTGTTTCTAGCTCCAACAGTAATATATAATGCTTGTGTTTCTAGCTCCAACAGTACAGTAATATCTAACGCTTGTGTTTCTAGCTCCAACAGTAATATATAATGCTTGTGTTTCTAGCTCCAACAGTACAGTGATATATAATGCTTGTGTTTCTAGCTCCAACAGTAATATATAATTCTTGTGTTTCAAGCTCCAACAGTAATATATAATGCTTGTGTTTCTAGCTCCAACAGTACAGTAATACATAATGCTTGTGTTTCTAGCTCCAACAGTACAGTAATATATAATGCTTTTGTTTCTAGCTCCAACAGTACAGTAATATATAATGCTTGTGTTTCTAGCTCCAACAGTACAGTAATACATAATGCTTGTGTTTCTAGCGCCAACAGTAATATATAATGCTTGTGTTTCTAGCTCCAACAGTACAGTAATATATAATGCTTGTGTTTCTAGCTCCAACAGTACAGTAATAAATAATGCTTGTGTTTCTAGCTCCAACAGTACAGTAATATATAATGCTTGTGTTTCTAGCTCCAACTGTACCGTAATACATAATGCTTGTGTTTCTAGCTCCAACAGTAATATATAATGCTTGTGTTTCTAGCTCCAACAGTACAGTAATATATAATGCTTGTGTTTCTAGCTCCAACAGTAATATATAATGCTTGTGTTTCTAGCTCCAACAGTACAGTATTATATAATGCTTGTGTTTCTAGCTCCAACAGTACAGTAATAAATAATGCTTGTGTTTCTAGCTCCAACAGTACAGTAATATATAATGCTTGTGTTTCTAGCTCCAACAGTCAGTAATATATAATGCTTGTGTTTCTAGCTCCAACAGAACAGTAATACATAATGCTTGTGTTTCTAGCTCCAACAGTCAGTAATATATAATGCTTGTGTTTCTAGCTCCAACAGTACAGTAATATGTAATGCTTGTGTTTCTAGCTCCAACAGTCAGTAATATATAATGCTTGTGTTTCTAGCTCCAACAGTACAGTAATATGTAATGCTTGTGTTTCTAGCTCCAACAGTACAGTAATATATAATGCTTGTGTTTCTGGCTCCAACAGTCAGTAATACCTAATGCTTGTGTTTCTAGCTCCATCAGTACAGTAATACCTAATGCTTGTGTTTCTAGCTCCAACAGTACAGTAATATATAATGCTTGTGTTTCTAGCTCCAACAGTCAGTAATATCTAATGCTTGTGTTTCTAGCTCCAACAGTACAGTAATATATAATGCTTGTGTTTCTAGCTCCAACAGTACAGTAATATATAATGCTTGTGTTTCTAGCTCCAACAGTACAGTAATATATAATGCTTGTGTTTCTAGCTCCAACAGTAATATATAATGCTTGTGTTTCTAGCTCCAACAGAACAGTAATAAATAATACTTGTGTTTCTAGCTCCAACAGTACAGTAATATATAATGCTTATGTTTCTAGCTCCAACAGTACAGTAATACATAATGCTTGTGTTACTAGCTCCAACAGTAATATATAATGCTTGTGTTTCTAGCTCCAACAGTACAGTAATATATAATGCTTGTGTGTCTAGCTCCAACAGTAATATATAATGCTTGTGTTTCTAGCTCCAACAGTACAGTAATATATAATGCTTGTGTTTCTAGCTCCAACAGTACAGTAATATATAATGCTTGTGTTTCTTGCTCCAACAGTACAGTAATATATAATGCTTGTGTTTCTAGCTCCAACAGTCAGTAATATATAATGCTTGTGTTTCTAGCTCCAACAGTCAGTAATATATAATGCTTGTGTTTCTAGCTCCAACAGTCAGTAATATATAATGCTTGTGTTTCTAGCTCCAACAGTACAGTAATATATAATGCTTGTGTTTCTAGCTCCAACAGTAATATATAATGCTTGTGTTTCTAGCTCCAACAGTAATATATAATGCTTGTGTTTCTAGCTCCAACAGTACAGTAATATATAATGCTTGTGTTTCTAGCTCCAACAGTAATATATAATGCTTGTGTTTCTAGCTCCAACAGTAATATATAATGCTTGTGTTTCTAGCTCCAACAGTACAGTAATATATAATGCTTGCATTTCTAGCTCCAACAGTAGAGTAATATATAATGCTTGTGTTTCTAGCTCCAATAGTAATATATAATGCTTGTGTTTCTAGCTCCAACAGTAATATATAATGCTTGTGTTTCTAGCTCCAACAGTACAGTAATACATAATGCTTGTGTTTCTAGCTCCAACAGTCAGTAATAAATAATGCTTGTGTTTCTAGCTCCAACAGTCAGTAATAAATAATGCTTGTGTTTCTAGCTCCAACAGTAATAAATAATGCTTGTGTTTCTAGCTCCAACAGTCAGTAATATATAATGCTTGTGTTTCTAGCTCCAACAGTACAGTAATATATAATGCTTGTGTTTATAGCTCCAACAGTAATACATAATGCTTGTGTTTCTAGCTCCAACAGTACAGTAATATATAATGCTTGTGTTCCTAGCTCCAACAGTACAGTAATACATAATGCTTGTGTTTCTAGCTCCAACAGTACAGTAATATATAATGCTTGTGTTTCTAGCTCCAACAGTACAGTAATATATAATGCTTGTGTTTCTAGCTCCAACAGTACAGTAATATGTAATGCTTGTGGTTCTAGCTCCAACAGTACAGTAATATATAATGCTTGTGTTTCTAGCTCCAACAGTCAGTAATATATAATGCTTGTGTTTCTAGCTCCAACAGTAATATCTAATGCTTGTGTTTCTAGCTCCAACAGTACAGTAATATATAATGCTTGTGTTTCTAGCTCCAACAGTAATATATAATGCTTGTGTTTCAAGCTCCAACAGTAATATATAATGCTTGTGTTTCTAGCTCCAACAGTACAGTAATACATGATGCTTGTGTTTCTAGCTCCAACAGTACAGTAATATATAATGCTTGTGTTTCTAGCTCCAACAGTAATATATAATGCTTGTGTTTCAAGCTCCAACAGTAATATATAATGCTTGTGTTTCTAGCTCCAACAGTACAGTAATACATAATGCTTGTGTTTCTAGCTCCAACAGTACAGTAATATATAATGCTTTTGTTTCTAGCTCCAACAGTACAGTAATATATAATGCTTGTGTTTCTAGCTCCAACAGTACAGTAATACATAATGCTTGTGTTTCTAGCTCCAACAGTAATATATAATGCTTGTGTTTCTAGCTCCAACAGTACAGTAATATATAATGCTTGTGTTTCTAGCTCCAACAGTACAGTAATAAATAATGCTTGTGTTTCTAGCTCCAACAGTACAGTAATATATAATGCTTGTGTTTCTAGCTCCAACAGTACCGTAATACATAATGCTTGTGTTTCTAGCTCCAACAGTAATATATAATGCTTGTGTTTCTAGCTCCAACAGTACAGTAATATATAATGCTTGTGTTTCTAGCTCCAACAGTAATATATAATGCTTGTGTTTCTAGCTCCAACAGTACAGGATTATATAATGCTTGTGTTTCTAGCTCCAACAGTACAGTAATAAATAATGCTTGTGTTTCTAGCTCCAACAGTACAGTAATATATAATGCTTGTGTTTCTAGCTCCAACAGTCAGTAATATATAATGCTTGTGTTTCTAGCTCCAACAGAACAGTAATACATAATGCTTGTGTTTCTAGCTCCAACAGTCAGTAATATATAATGCTTGTGTTTCTGGCTCCAACAGTCAGTAATACCTAATGCTTGTGTTTCTAGCTCCATCAGTACAGTAATACCTAATGCTTGTGTTTCTAGCTCCAACAGTACAGTAATATATAATGCTTGTGTTTCTAGCTCCAACAGTCAGTAATATCTAATGCTTGTGTTTCTAGCTCCAACAGTACAGTAATATATAATGCTTGTGTTTCTAGCTCCAACAGTACAGTAATATATAATGCTTGTGTTTCTAGCTCCAACAGTACAGTAATATATAATGCTTGTGTTTCTAGCTCCAACAGTAATATATAATGCTTCTGTTTCTAGCTCCAACAGAACAGTAATAAATAATACTTGTGTTTCTAGCTCCAACAGTACAGTAATATATAATGCTTATGTTTCTAGCTCCAACAGTACAGTAATACATAATGCTTGTGTTACTAGCTCCAACAGTAATATATAATGCTTGTGTTTCTAGCTCCAACAGTACAGTAATATATAATGCTTGTGTGTCTAGCTCCAACAGTACAGTAATATATAATGCTTGTGTTTCTAGCTCCAACAGTACAGTAATATGTAATGCTTGTGTTTCTAGCTCCAACAGTACAGTAATATATAATGCTTGTGTTTCTAGCTCCAACAGTCAGTAATATATAATGCTTGTGTTTCTAGCTCCAACAGTAATATATAATGCTTGTGTTTCTAGCTCCAACAGTACAGTAATATATAATGCTTGTGTTTCTAGCTCCAACAGTACAGTAATATATAATGCTTGTGTTTCTAGCTCTAACAGTCAGTAATATATAATGCTTGTGTTTCTAGCTCCAACAGTCAGTAATATATAATGCTTGTGTTTCTAGCTCCAACAGTAATATCTAATGCTTGTGTTTCTAGCTCCAACAGTCAGTAATATATAATGCTTGTGTTTCTAGCTCCAACAGTAATATATAATGCTTGTGTTTCTAGCTCCAACAGTACAGTAATATCTAACGCTTGTGTTTCTAGCTCCAACAGTAATATATAATGCTTGTGTTTCTAGCTCCAACAGTACAGTAATATATAATGCTTGTGTTTCTACCTCCAACAGTAATATATAATGCTTGTGTTTCAAGCTCCAACAGTAATATATAATGCTTGTGTTTCTAGCTCCAACAGTACAGTAATACATAATGCTTGTGTTTCTGGCTCCAACAGTACAGTAATATATAATGCTTTTGTTTCTAGCTCCAACAGTACAGTAATATATAATGCTTGTGTTTCTAGCTCCAACAGTACAGTAATACATAATGCTTGTGTTTCTAGCTCCAACAGTAATATATAATGCTTGTGTTTCTAGCTCCAACAGTACAGTAATATATAATGCTTGTGTTTCTAGCTCCAACAGTACAGTAATAAATAATGCTTGTGTTTCTAGCTCCAACAGTACAGTAATATATAATGCTTGTGTTTCTAGCTCCAACTGTACCGTAATACATAATGCTTGTGTTTCTAGCTCCAACAGTAATATATAATGCTTGTGTTTCTAGCTCCAACAGTACAGTAATATATAATGCTTGTGTTTCTAGCTCCAACAGTAATATATAATGCTTGTGTTTCTAGCTCCAACAGTACAGTATTATATAATGCTTGTGTTTCTAGCTCCAACAGTACAGTAATAAATAATGCTTGTGTTTCTAGCTCCAACAGTACAGTAATATATAATGCTTGTGTTTCTAGCTCCAACAGTCAGTAATATATAATGCTTGTGTTTCTAGCTCCAACAGAACAGTAATACATAATGCTTGTGTTTCTAGCTCCAACAGTACAGTAATAAATAATGCTTGTGTTTCTAGCTCCAACAGTAATATATAATGCTTGTGTTTCTAGCTCCAACAGAACAGTAATAAATAATACTTGTGTTTCTAGCTCCAACAGTACAGTAATATATAATGCTTATGTTTCTAGCTCCAACAGTACAGTAATACATAATGCTTGTGTTACTAGCTCCAACAGTAATATATAATGCTTGTGTTTCTAGCTCCAACAGTACAGTAATATATAATGCTTGTGTGTCTAGCTCCAACAGTACAGTAATATATAATGCTTGTGTTTCTAGCTCCAACAGTACAGTAATATGTAATGCTTGTGTTTCTAGCTCCAACAGTACAGTAATATATAATGCTTGTGTTTCTAGCTCCAACAGTCAGTAATATATAATGCTTGTGTTTCTAGCTCCAACAGTAATATATAATGCTTGTGTTTCTAGCTCCAACAGTACAGTAATATATAATGCTTGTGTTTCTAGCTCCAACAGTACAGTAATATATAATGCTTGTGTTTCTAGCTCTAACAGTCAGTAATATATAATGCTTGTGTTTCTAGCTCCAACAGTCAGTAATATATAATGCTTGTGTTTCTAGCTCCAACAGTAATATCTAATGCTTGTGTTTCTAGCTCCAACAGTCAGTAATATATAATGCTTGTGTTTCTAGCTCCAACAGTAATATATAATGCTTGTGTTTCTAGCTCCAACAGTACAGTAATATCTAACGCTTGTGTTTCTAGCTCCAACAGTAATATATAATGCTTGTGTTTCTAGCTCCAACAGTACAGTAATATATAATGCTTGTGTTTCTAGCTCCAACAGTAATATATAATGCTTGTGTTTCAAGCTCCAACAGTAATATATAATGCTTGTGTTTCTAGCTCCAACAGTACAGTAATACATAATGCTTGTGTTTCTAGCTCCAACAGTACAGTAATATATAATGCTTTTGTTTCTAGCTCCAACAGTACAGTAATATATAATGCTTGTGTTTCTAGCTCCAACAGTACAGTAATACATAATGCTTGTGTTTCTAGCTCCAACAGTAATATATAATGCTTGTGTTTCTAGCTCCAACAGTACAGTAATATATAATGCTTGTGTTTCTAGCTCCAACAGTACAGTAATAAATAATGCTTGTGTTTCTAGCTCCAACAGTACAGTAATATATAATGCTTGTGTTTCTAGCTCCAACTGTACCGTAATACATAATGCTTGTGTTTCTAGCTCCAACAGTAATATATAATGCTTGTGTTTCTAGCTCCAACAGTACAGTAATATATAATGCTTGTGTTTCTAGCTCCAACAGTAATATATAATGCTTGTGTTTCTAGCTCCAACAGTACAGTAATATATAATGCTTGTGTTTCTAGCTCCAACAGTACAGTAATAAATAATGCTTGTGTTTCTAGCTCCAACAGTACAGTAATATATAATGCTTGTGTTTCTAGCTCCAACTGTACCGTAATACATAATGCTTGTGTTTCTAGCTCCAACAGTAATATATAATGCTTGTGTTTCTAGCTCCAACAGTACAGTAATATATAATGCTTGTGTTTCTAGCTCCAACAGTAATATATAATGCTTGTGTTTCTAGCTCCAACAGTACAGTATTATATAATGCTTGTGTTTCTAGCTCCAACAGTACAGTAATAAATAATGCTTGTGTTTCTAGCTCCAACAGTACAGTAATATATAATGCTTGTGTTTCTAGCTCCAACAGTCAGTAATATATAATGCTTGTGTTTCTAGCTCCAACAGAACAGTAATACATAATGCTTGTGTTTCTAGCTCCAACAGTACAGTAATAAATAATGCTTGTGTTTCTAGCTCCAACAGTAATATATAATGCTTGTGTTTCTAGCTCCAACAGAACAGTAATAAATAATACTTGTGTTTCTAGCTCCAACAGTACAGTAATATATAATGCTTATGTTTCTAGCTCCAACAGTACAGTAATACATAATGCTTGTGTTACTAGCTCCAACAGTAATATATAATGCTTGTGTTTCTAGCTCCAACAGTACAGTAATATATAATGCTTGTGTGTCTAGCTCCAACAGTACAGTAATATATAATGCTTGTGTTTCTAGCTCCAACAGTACAGTAATATGTAATGCTTGTGTTTCTAGCTCCAACAGTACAGTAATATATAATGCTTGTGTTTCTAGCTCCAACAGTCAGTAATATATAATGCTTGTGTTTCTAGCTCCAACAGTAATATATAATGCTTGTGTTTCTAGCTCCAACAGTACAGTAATATATAATGCTTGTGTTTCTAGCTCCAACAGTACAGTAATATATAATGCTTGTGTTTCTAGCTCTAACAGTCAGTAATATATAATGCTTGTGTTTCTAGCTCCAACAGTCAGTAATATATAATGCTTGTGTTTCTAGCTCCAACAGTAATATCTAATGCTTGTGTTTCTAGCTCCAACAGTCAGTAATATATAATGCTTGTGTTTCTAGCTCCAACAGTAATATATAATGCTTGTGTTTCTAGCTCCAACAGTACAGTAATATCTAACGCTTGTGTTTCTAGCTCCAACAGTAATATATAATGCTTGTGTTTCTAGCTCCAACAGTACAGTAATATATAATGCTTGTGTTTCTAGCTCCAACAGTAATATATAATGCTTGTGTTTCAAGCTCCAACAGTAATATATAATGCTTGTGTTTCTAGCTCCAACAGTACAGTAATACATAATGCTTGTGTTTCTGGCTCCAAAAGTACAGTAATATATAATGCTTTTGTTTCTAGCTCCAACAGTACAGTAATATATAATGCTTGTGTTTCTAGCTCCAACAGTACAGTAATACATAATGCTTGTGTTTCTAGCTCCAACAGTAATATATAATGCTTGTGTTTCTAGCTCCAACAGTACAGTAATATATAATGCTTGTGTTTCTAGCTCCAACAGTACAGTAATAAATAATGCTTGTGTTTCTAGCTCCAACAGTACAGTAATATATAATGCTTGTGTTTCTAGCTCCAACTGTACCGTAATACATAATGCTTGTGTTTCTAGCTCCAACAGTAATATATAATGCTTGTGTTTCTAGCTCCAACAGTACAGTAATATATAATGCTTGTGTTTCTAGCTCCAACAGTAATATATAATGCTTGTGTTTCTAGCTCCAACAGTACAGTATTATATAATGCTTGTGTTTCTAGCTCCAACAGTACAGTAATAAATAATGCTTGTGTTTCTAGCTCCAACAGTACAGTAATATATAATGCTTGTGTTTCTAGCTCCAACAGTCAGTAATATATAATGCTTGTGTTTCTAGCTCCAACAGAACAGTAATACATAATGCTTGTGTTTCTAGCTCCAACAGTACAGTAATAAATAATGCTTGTGTTTCTAGCTCCAACAGTAATATATAATGCTTGTGTTTCTAGCTCCAACAGAACAGTAATAAATAATACTTGTGTTTCTAGCTCCAACAGTACAGTAATATATAATGCTTATGTTTCTAGCTCCAACAGTACAGTAATACATAATGCTTGTGTTACTAGCTCCAACAGTAATATATAATGCTTGTGTTTCTAGCTCCAACAGTACAGTAATATATAATGCTTGTGTGTCTAGCTCCAACAGTACAGTAATATATAATGCTTGTGTTTCTAGCTCCAACAGTACAGTAATATGTAATGCTTGTGTTTCTAGCTCCAACAGTACAGTAATATATAATGCTTGTGTTTCTAGCTCCAACAGTCAGTAATATATAATGCTTGTGTTTCTAGCTCCAACAGTAATATATAATGCTTGTGTTTCTAGCTCCAACAGTACAGTAATATATAATGCTTGTGTTTCTAGCTCCAACAGTACAGTAATATATAATGCTTGTGTTTCTAGCTCTAACAGTCAGTAATATATAATGCTTGTGTTTCTAGCTCCAACAGTCAGTAATATATAATGCTTGTGTTTCTAGCTCCAACAGTAATATCTAATGCTTGTGTTTCTAGCTCCAACAGTCAGTAATATATAATGCTTGTGTTTCTAGCTCCAACAGTAATATATAATGCTTGTGTTTCTAGCTCCAACAGTACAGTAATATCTAACGCTTGTGTTTCTAGCTCCAACAGTAATATATAATGCTTGTGTTTCTAGCTCCAACAGTACAGTAATATATAATGCTTGTGTTTCTAGCTCCAACAGTAATATATAATGCTTGTGTTTCAAGCTCCAACAGTAATATATAATGCTTGTGTTTCTAGCTCCAACAGTACAGTAATACATAATGCTTGTGTTTCTAGCTCCAACAGTACAGTAATATATAATGCTTTTGTTTCTAGCTCCAACAGTACAGTAATATATAATGCTTGTGTTTCTAGCTCCAACAGTACAGTAATACATAATGCTTGTGTTTCTAGCTCCAACAGTAATATATAATGCTTGTGTTTCTAGCTCCAACAGTACAGTAATATATAATGCTTGTGTTTCTAGCTCCAACAGTACAGTAATAAATAATGCTTGTGTTTCTAGCTCCAACAGTACAGTAATATATAATGCTTGTGTTTCTAGCTCCAACTGTACCGTAATACATAATGCTTGTGTTTCTAGCTCCAACAGTAATATATAATGCTTGTGTTTCTAGCTCCAACAGTACAGTAATATATAATGCTTGTGTTTCTAGCTCCAACAGTAATATATAATGCTTGTGTTTCTAGCTCCAACAGTACAGTATTATATAATGCTTGTGTTTCTAGCTCCAACAGTACAGTAATAAATAATGCTTGTGTTTCTAGCTCCAACAGTACAGTAATATATAATGCTTGTGTTTCTAGCTCCAACAGTCAGTAATATATAATGCTTGTGTTTCTAGCTCCAACAGAACAGTAATACATAATGCTTGTGTTTCTAGCTCCAACAGTCAGTAATATATAATGCTTGTGTTTCTAGCTCCAACAGTACAGTAATATGTAATGCTTGTGTTTCTAGCTCCAACAGTCAGTAATATATAATGCTTGTGTTTCTAGCTCCAACAGTACAGTAATATGTAATGCTTGTGTTTCTAGCTCCAACAGTACAGTAATATATAATGCTTGTGTTTCTGGCTCCAACAGTCAGTAATACCTAATGCTTGTGTTTCTAGCTCCATCAGTACAGTAATACCTAATGCTTGTGTTTCTAGCTCCAACAGTACAGTAATATATAATGCTTGTGTTTCTAGCTCCAACAGTCAGTAATATCTAATGCTTGTGTTTCTAGCTCCAACAGTACAGTAATATATAATGCTTGTGTTTCTAGCTCAAACAGTACAGTAATATATAATGCTTGTGTTTCTAGCTCCAACAGTACAGTAATATATAATGCTTGTGTTTCTAGCTCCAACAGTAATATATAATGCTTGTGTTTCTAGCTCCAACAGAACAGTAATAAATAATACTTGTGTTTCTAGCTCCAACAGTACAGTAATATATAATGCTTATGTTTCTAGCTCCAACAGTACAGTAATACATAATGCTTGTGTTACTAGCTCCAACAGTAATATATAATGCTTGTGTTTCTAGCTCCAACAGTACAGTAATATATAATGCTTGTGTGTCTAGCTCCAACAGTAATATATAATGCTTGTGTTTCTAGCTCCAACAGTACAGTAAATATATAATGCTTGTGTTTCTAGCTCCAACAGTACAGTAATATATAATGCTTGTGTTTCTTGCTCCAACAGTACAGTAATATATAATGCTTGTGTTTCTAGCTCCAACAGTCAGTAATATATAATGCTTGTGTTTCTAGCTCCAACAGTCAGTAATATATAATGCTTGTGTTTCTAGCTCCAACAGTCAGTAATATATAATGCTTGTGTTTCTAGCTCCAACAGTACAGTAATATATAATGCTTGTGTTTCTAGCTCCAACAGTAATATATAATGCTTGTGTTTCTAGCTCCAACAGTAATATATAATGCTTGTGTTTCTAGCTCCAACAGTACAGTAATATATAATGCTTGTGTTTCTAGCTCCAACAGTAATATATAATGCTTGTGTTTCTAGCTCCAACAGTAATATATAATGCTTGTGTTTCTAGCTCCAACAGTACAGTAATATATCATGCTTGCATTTCTAGCTCCAACAGTAGAGTAATATATAATGCTTGTGTTTCTAGCTCCAACAGTAATATATAATGCTTGTGTTTCTAGCTCCAACAGTAATATATAATGCTTGTGTTTCTAGCTCCAACAGTACAGTAATACATAATGCTTGTGTTTCTAGCTCCAACAGTCAGTAATAAATAATGCTTGTGTTTCTAGCTCCAACAGTCAGTAATAAATAATGCTTGTGTTTCTAGCTCCAACAGTAATAAATAATGCTTGTGTTTCTAGCTCCAACAGTCAGTAATATATAATGCTTGTGTTTCTAGCTCCAACAGTACAGTAATATATAATGCTTGTGTTTATAGCTCCAACAGTAATACATAATGCTTGTGTTTCTAGCTCCAACAGTACAGTAATATATAATGCTTGTGTTCCTAGCTCCAACAGTACAGTAATACATAATGCTTGTGTTTCTAGCTCCAACAGTACAGTAATATATAATGCTTGTGTTTCTAGCTCCAACAGTACAGTAATATATAATGCTTGTGTTTCTAGCTCCAACAGTACAGTAATATGTAATGCTTGTGGTTCTAGCTCCAACAGTACAGTAATATATAATGCTTGTGTTTCTAGCTCCAACAGTCAGTAATATATAATGCTTGTGTTTCTAGCTCCAACAGTAATATCTAATGCTTGTGTTTCTAGCTCCAACAGTACAGTAATATATAATGCTTGTGTTTCTAGCTCCAACAGTAATATATAATGCTTGTGTTTCAAGCTCCAACAGTAATATATAATGCTTGTGTTTCTAGCTCCAACAGTACAGTAATACATGATGCTTGTGTTTCTAGCTCCAACAGTACAGTAATATATAATGCTTGTGTTTCTAGCTCCAACAGTACAGTAATATATAATGCTTGTGTTTCTAGCTCCAACAGTACAGTAATATATAATGCTTGTGTTTCTAGCTCCAACAGTACAGTAATATATAATGCTTGTGTTTATAGCTCCAACAGTAATACATAATGCTTGTGTTTCTAGCTCCAACAGTAATATATAATGCTTGTGTTTCTAGCTCCAACAGTACAGTAATATATAATGCTTGTGTTTCTAGCTCCAACAGTACAGTAATAAATAATGCTTGTGTTTCTAGCTCCAACAGTAATATATAATGCTTGTGTTTCTAGCTCCAACAGTACAGTAATATATAATGCTTGTGTTTCTAGCTCCAACAGTAATATATAATGCTTGTGTTTCTAGCTCCAACAGTACAGTAATAAATAATGCTTGTGTTTCTAGCTCCAACAGTACAGTAATATATAATGCTTGTGTTTCTAGCTCCAACAGTACAGTAATATATAATGCTTGTGTTTCTTGCTCCAACAGTACAGTAATATATAATGCTTGTGTTTCTAGCTCCAACAGTCAGTAATATATAATGCTTGTGTTTCTAGCTCCAACAGTCAGTAATATATAATGCTTGTGTTTCTAGCTCCAACAGTCAGTAATATATAATGCTTGTGTTTCTAGCTCCAACAGTACAGTAATATATAATGCTTGTGTTTCTAGCTCCAACAGTAATATATAATGCTTGTGTTTCTAGCTCCAACAGTAATATATAATGCTTGTGTTTCTAGCTCCAACAGTACAGTAATATATAATGCTTGTGTTTCTAGCTCCAACAGTAATATATAATGCTTGTGTTTCTAGCTCCAACAGTAATATATAATGCTTGTGTTTCTAGCTCCAACAGTACAGTAATATATCATGCTTGCATTTCTAGCTCCAACAGTAGAGTAATATATAATGCTTGTGTTTCTAGCTCCAACAGTAATATATAATGCTTGTGTTTCTAGCTCCAACAGTAATATATAATGCTTGTGTTTCTAGCTCCAACAGTACAGTAATACATAATGCTTGTGTTTCTAGCTCCAACAGTCAGTAATAAATAATGCTTGTGTTTCTAGCTCCAACAGTCAGTAATAAATAATGCTTGTGTTTCTAGCTCCAACAGTAATAAATAATGCTTGTGTTTCTAGCTCCAACAGTCAGTAATATATAATGCTTGTGTTTCTAGCTCCAACAGTACAGTAATATATAATGCTTGTGTTTATAGCTCCAACAGTAATACATAATGCTTGTGTTTCTAGCTCCAACAGTACAGTAATATATAATGCTTGTGTTCCTAGCTCCAACAGTACAGTAATACATAATGCTTGTGTTTCTAGCTCCAACAGTACAGTAATATATAATGCTTGTGTTTCTAGCTCCAACAGTACAGTAATATATAATGCTTGTGTTTCTAGCTCCAACAGTACAGTAATATGTAATGCTTGTGGTTCTAGCTCCAACAGTACAGTAATATATAATGCTTGTGTTTCTAGCTCCAACAGTCAGTAATATATAATGCTTGTGTTTCTAGCTCCAACAGTAATATCTAATGCTTGTGTTTCTAGCTCCAACAGTACAGTAATATATAATGCTTGTGTTTCTAGCTCCAACAGTAATATATAATGCTTGTGTTTCAAGCTCCAACAGTAATATATAATGCTTGTGTTTCTAGCTCCAACAGTACAGTAATACATGATGCTTGTGTTTCTAGCTCCAACAGTACAGTAATATATAATGCTTGTGTTTCTAGCTCCAACAGTACAGTAATATATAATGCTTGTGTTTCTAGCTCCAACAGTACAGTAATATATAATGCTTGTGTTTCTAGCTCCAACAGTACAGTAATATATAATGCTTGTGTTTATAGCTCCAACAGTAATACATAATGCTTGTGTTTCTAGCTCCAACAGTAATATATAATGCTTGTGTTTCTAGCTCCAACAGTACAGTAATATATAATGCTTGTGTTTCTAGCTCCAACAGTACAGTAATAAATAATGCTTGTGTTTCTAGCTCCAACAGTAATATATAATGCTTGTGTTTCTAGCTCCAACAGTACAGTAATATATAATGCTTGTGTTTCTAGCTCCAACAGTAATATATAATGCTTGTGTTTCTAGCTCCAACAGTACAGTAATAAATAATGCTTGTGTTTCTAGCTCCAACAGTACAGTAATATATAATGCTTGTGTTTCTAGCTCCAACAGTACAGTAATATATAATGCTTGTGTTTCTAGCTCCAACAGTACAGTAATAAATAATGCTTGTGTTTCTAGCTCCAAGAGTAATATATAATGCTTGTGTTTCTAGCTCCAACAGTACAGTAATATATAATGCTTGTGTTTCTAGCTCCAACAGTCAGTAATATATAATGCTTGTGTTTCTAGCTCCAACAGTACAGTAATATATAATGCTTGTGTTTCTGGCTCCAACAGTACAGTAATATGTAATGCTTGTGTTTCTAGCTCCAACAGTACAGTAATATATAATGCTTGTGTTTCTAGCTCCAACAGTCAGTAATATATAATGCTTGTGTTTCTAGCTCCAACAGTAATATATAATGCTTGTGTTTCTAGCTCCAACAGTACAGTAATATATAATGCTTGTGTTTCTAGCTCCAACAGTAATATATAATGCTTGTGTTTCTAGCTCCAACAGTACAGTAATATATAATGCTTGTGTTTCTAGCTCCAACAGTACAGTAATATATAATGCTTGTGTTTCTAGCTCCAACAGTACAGTAATATATAATGCTTGTGTTTCTAGCTCCAACAGTCAGTAATATATAATGCTTGTGTTTCTAGCTCCAACAGTACAGTAATATATAATGCTTGTGTTTCTAGCTCCAACAGTAATATCTAATGCTTGTGTTTCTAGCTCCAACAGTACAGTAATATCTAATGCTTGTGTTTCTAGCTCCAACAGTACAGTAATATATAATGCTTGTGTTTCTAGCTCCAACAGTACAGTAATATGTAATGCTTGTGTTTCTAGCTCCAACAGTACAGTAATATATAATGTTGTGTTTCTAGCTCCAACAGTCAGTAATATATAATGCTTGTGTTTCTAGCTCCAACAGTAATATATAATGCTTGTGTTTCTAGCTCCAACAGTACAGTAATATATAATGCTTGTGTTTCTAGCTCCAACAGTACAGTAATATAAAATGCTTGTGTTTCTAGCTCCAACAGTCAGTAATATATAATGCTTGTGTTTCTAGCTCCAACAGTCAGTAATATATAATGCTTGTGTTTCTAGCTCCAACAGTAATATCTAATGCTTGTGTTTCTAGCTCCAACAGTCAGTAATATATAATGCTTGTGTTTCTAGCTCCAACAGTAATATATAATGCTTGTGTTTCTAGCTCCAACAGTACAGTAATATCTAACGCTTGTGTTTCTAGCTCCAACAGTAATATATAATGCTTGTGTTTCTAGCTCCAACAGTACAGTAATATATAATGCTTGTGTTTCTAGCTCCAACAGTAATATATAATGCTTGTGTTTCAAGCTCCAACAGTAATATATAATGCTTGTGTTTCTAGCTCCAACAGTACAGTAATACATAATGCTTGTGTTTCTAGCTCCAACAGTACAGTAATATATAATGCTTGTGTTTCTAGCTCCAACAGTACAGTAATATATAATGCTTGTGTTTCTAGCTCGAACAGTACAGTAATACATAATGCTTGTGTTTCTAGCTCCAACAGTAATATATAATGCTTGTGTTTCTAGCTCCAACAGTACAGTAATATATAATGCTTGTGTTTCTAGCTCCAACAGTAATATATAATGCTTGTGTTTCTAGCTCCAACAGTACAGTAATATATAATGCTTGTGTTTCTAGCTCCAACAGTACAGTAATAAATAATGCTTGTGTTTCTAGCTCCAACAGTACAGTAATATATAATGCTTGTGTTTCTAGCTCCAACAGTCAGTAATATATAATGCTTGTGTTTCTAGCTCCAACAGAACAGTAATACATAATGCTTGTGTTTCTAGCTCCAACAGTCAGTAATATATAATGCTTGTGTTTCTAGCTCCAACAGTACAGTAATATGTAATGCTTGTGTTTCTAGCTCCAACAGTCAGTAATATATAATGCTTGTGTTTCTAGCTCCAACAGTACAGTAATATGTAATGCTTGTGTTTCTAGCTCCAACAGTACAGTAATATATAATGCTTGTGTTTCTAGCTCCAACAGTCAGTAATATATAATGCTTGTGTTTCTAGCTCCAACAGTCAGTAATAAATAATGCTTGTGTTTCTAGCACCAACAGTCAGTAATATATAATGCTTGTGTTTCTAGCTCCAACAGTCAGTAATAAATAATGCTTGTGTTTCTAGCTCCAACAGTCAGTAATATATAATGCTTGTGTTTCTAGCTCCAACAGTCAGTAATAAATAATGCTTGTGTTTCTAGCTCCAACAGTACAGTAATATATAATGCTTGTGTTTCTAGCTCCAACAGTCAGTAATATATAATGCTTGTGTTTCTAGCTCCAACAGTAATATCTAATGCTTGTGTTTCTAGCTCCAACAGTACAGTAATATATAATGCTTGTGTTCCTAGCTCCAACAGTGCAGTAATATATAATGCTTGTGTTTCTAGCTCCAACAGTACAGTAATATATAATGCTTGTGTTTCTAGCTCCAACAGTACAGTAATATATAATGCTTGTGTTTCTAGCTCCAACAGTACAGTAATAAATAATGCTTGTGTTTCTAGCTCCAACAGTAATATATAATGCTTGTGTTTCTAGCTCCAACAGTACAGTAATATATAATGCTTGTGTTTCTAGCTCCAACAGTACAGTAATATATAATGCTTGTGTTTATAGCTCCAACAGTAATACATAATGCTTGTGTTTCTAGCTCCAACAGTAATATATAATGCTTGTGTTTCTAGCTCCAACAGTACAGTAATATATAATGCTTGTGTTTCTAGCTCCAACAGTACAGTAATAAATAATGCTTGTGTTTCTAGCTCCAACAGTAATATATAATGCTTGTGTTTCTAGCTCCAACAGTACAGTAATATATCATGCTTGTGTTTCTAGCTCCAACAGTAATATATAATGCTTGTGTTTCTAGCTCCAACAGTACAGTAATAAATAATGCTTGTGTTTCTAGCTCCAACAGTACAGTAATATATAATGCTTGTGTTTCTAGCTCCAACAGTACAGTAATATATAATGCTTGTGTTTCTAGCTCCAACAGTACAGTAATAAATAATGCTTGTGTTTCTAGCTCCAACAGTAATATATAATGCTTGTGTTTCTAGCTCCAACAGTACAGTAATATATAATGCTTGTGTTTCTAGCTCCAACAGTCAGTAATATATAATGCTTGTGTTTTTAGCTCCAACAGTACAGTAATATATAATGCTTGTGTTTCTGGCTCCAACAGTACAGTAATATGTAATGCTTGTGTTTCTAGCTCCAACAGTACAGTAATATATAATGCTTGTGTTTCTAGCTCCACAGTCAGTAATATATAATGCTTGTGTTTCTAGCTCCAACAGTAATATATAATGCTTGTGTTTCTAGCTCCAACAGTACAGTAATATATAATGCTTGTGTTTCTAGCTCCAACAGTAATATATAATGCTTGTGTTTCTAGCTCCAACAGTACAGTAATATATAATGCTTGTGTTTCTAGCTCCAACAGTACAGTAATATATAATGCTTGTGTTTCTAGCTCCAACAGTACAGTAATATATAATGCTTGTGTTTCTAGCTCCAACAGTCAGTAATATATAATGCTTGTGTTTCTAGCTCCAACAGTACAGTAATATATAATGCTTGTGTTTCTAGCTCCAACAGTAATATCTAATGCTTGTGTTTCTAGCTCCAACAGTAATATATAATGCTTGTGTTTCTAGCTCCAACAGTACAGTAATATCTAATGCTTGTGTTTCTAGCTCCAACAGTACACTAATATATAATGCTTGTGTTTCTAGCTCGAAACAGTACAGTAATATATAATGCTTGTGTTTCTAGCTCCAACAGTCAGTAATATATAATGCTTGTGTTTCTAGCTCCAACAGTAATATATAATGCTTGTGTTTCTAGCTCCAACAGTACAGTAATATATAATGCTTGTGTTTCTAGCTCCAACAGTACAGTAATATATAATGCTTGTGTTTCTAGCTCCAACAGTACAGTAATATATAATGCTTGTGTTTCTAGCTCCAACAGTCAGTAATATATAATGCTTGTGTTTCTAGCTCCAACAGTACAGTAATATATAATGCTTGTGTTTCTAGCTCCAACAGTAATATCTAATGCTTGTGTTTCTAGCTCCAACAGTACAGTAATATCTAATGCTTGTGTTTCTAGCTCCAACAGTACAGTAATATATAATGCTTGTGTTTCTAGCTCCAACAGTACAGTAATATGTAATGCTTGTGTTTCTAGCTCCAACAGTACAGTAATATATAATGCTTGTGTTTCTAGCTCCAACAGTCAGTAATATATAATGCTTGTGTTTCTAGCTCCAACAGTACAGTAATATATAATGCTTGTGTTTCTAGCTCCAACAGTACAGTAATAAATAATGCTTGTGTTTCTAGCTCCAACAGTAATATATAATGCTTGTGTTTCTAGCTCCAACAGTACAGTAATATATAATGCTTGTGTTTCTAGCTCCAACAGTCAGTAATATATAATGCTTGTGTTTCTAGCTCCAACAGTACAGTAATATATAATGCTTGTGTTTCTGGCTCCAACAGTACAGTAATATGTAATGCTTGTGTTTCTAGCTCCAACAGTACAGTAATATATAATGCTTGTGTTTCTAGCTCCAACAGTCAGTAATATATAATGCTTGTGTTTCTAGCTCCAACAGTAATATATAATGCTTGTGTTTCTAGCTCCAACAGTACAGTAATATATAATGCTTGTGTTTCTAGCTCCAACAGTAACATATAATGCTTGTGTTTCTAGCTCCAACAGTACAGTAATATATAATGCTTGTGTTTCTAGCTCCAACAGTACAGTAATATATAATGCTTGTGTTTCTAGCTCCAACAGTCAGTAATATATAATGCTTGTGTTTCTAGCTCCAACAGTACAGTAATATATAATGTTTGTGTTTCTAGCTCCAACAGTAATATCTAATGCTTGTGTTTCTAGCTCCAACAGTACAGTAATATCTAATGCTTGTGTTTCTAGCTCCAACAGTACAGTAATATATAATGCTTGTGTTTCTAGCTCCAACAGTACAGTAATATGTAATGCTTGTGTTTCTAGCTCCAACAGTACAGTAATATATAATGCTTGTGTTTCTAGCTCCAACAGTCAGTAATATATAATGCTTGTGTTTCTAGCTCCAACAGTAATATATAATGCTTGTGTTTCTAGCTCCAACAGTAATATATAATGCTTGTGTTTCTAGCTCCAACAGTACAGTAATATGTAATGCTTGTGTTTCTAGCTCCAACAGTACAGTAATATATAATGCTTGTGTTTCTAGCTCCAACAGTCAGTAATATATAATGCTTGTGTTTCTAGCTCCAACAGTCAGTAATAAATAATGCTTGTGTTTCTAGCTCCAACAGTCAGTAATATATAATGCTTGTGTTTCTAGCTCCAACAGTCAGTAATAAATAATGCTTGTGTTTCTAGCTCCAACAGTCAGTAATATATAATGCTTGTGTTTCTAGCTCCAACAGTCAGTAATAAATAATGCTTGTGTTTCTAGCTCCAACAGTCAGTAATATATAATGCTTGTGTTTCTAGCTCCAACAGTCAGTAATATAAAATGCTTGTGTTTCTAGCTCCAACAGTAATATCTAATGCTTTTGTTTCTAGCTCCAACAGTACAGTAATATATAATGCTTGTGTTCCTAGCTCCAACAGTACAGTAATATATAATGCTTGTGTTTCTAGCTCCAACAGTACAGTAATATATAATGCTTGTGTTTCTAGCTCCAACAGTACAGTAATATATAATGCTTGTGTTTCTAGCTCCAACAGTACAGTAATATATAATGCTTGTGTTTCTAGCTCCAACAGTAATATATAATGCTTGTGTTTCTAGCTCCAACAGTAATATATAATGCTTGTGTTTCTAGCTCCAACAGTACAGTAATAAATAATGCTTGTGTTTCTAGCTCCAACAGTAATATATAATGCTTGTGTTTCTAGCTCCAACAGTACAGTAATATATAATGCTTGTGTTTCTAGCTCCAACAGTAATAAATAATGCTTGTGTTTCTAGCTCCAACAGTAATAAATAATGCTTGTGTTTCTAGCTCCAACAGTCAGTAATACATAATGCTTGTGTTTCTAGCTCCAACAGTACAGTAATAAATAATGCTTGTGTTTCTAGCTCCAACAGTAATATATAATGCTTGTGTTTCTAGCTCCAACAGTCAGTAATACATAATGCTTGTGTTTCTAGCTCCAACAGTACAGTAATATGTAATGCTTGTGTTTCTAGCTCCAACAGTACAGTAATAAATAATGCTTGTGCTACTAGTTCCAACAGTCAGTATTAAATAATGCTTGTGTTTCTAGCTCCAACAGTAAAGTAATATATAATGCTTGTGTTTCTAGCTCCAACAGTACAGCAATATATAATGCTTGTGTTTCTAGCTCCAACAGTACAGTAATATATAATGCTTGTGTTTCTGGCTCCAACAGTCAGTAATACCTAATGCTTGTGTTTCTAGCTCCATCAGTACAGTAATACCTAATGCTTGTGTTTCTAGCTCCAACAGTAATATATAATGCTTGTGTTTCTAGCTCCAACAGTACAGTAATATATAATGCTTGTGTTTCTAGCTCCAACAGTACAGTAATATATAATGCTTGTGTTTCTAGCTCCAACAGTACAGTAATATATAATGCTTGTGTTTCTAGCTCCATCAGTACAGTAATATATAATGCTTGTGTTTCTAGCTCCAACAGTACAGTAATATATAATGCTTGTGTTTCTAGCTCCAACAGTAATATATAATGCTTGTGTTTCTAGCTCCAACAGTAATATATAATGCTTGTGTTTCTAGCTCCAACAGTACAGTAATAAATAATGCTTGTGTTTCTAGCTCCAACAGTAATATATAATGCTTGTGTTTCTAGCTCCAACAGTACAGTAATATATAATGCTTGTGTTTCTAGCTCCAACAGTAATAAATAATGCTTGTGTTTCTAGCTCCAACAGTAATAAATAATGCTTGTGTTTCTAGCTCCAACAGTCAGTAATACATAATGCTTGTGTTTCTAGCTCCAACAGTACAGTAATAAATAATGCTTGTGTTTCTAGCTCCAACAGTAATATATAATGCTTGTGTTTCTAGCTCCAACAGTCAGTAATACATAATGCTTGTGTTTCTAGCTCCAACAGTACAGTAATATGTAATGCTTGTGTTTCTAGCTCCAACAGTACAGTAATAAATAATGCTTGTGCTACTAGTTCCAACAGTCAGTAATAAATAATGCTTGTGTTTCTAGCTCCAACAGTAAAGTAATATATAATGCTTGTGTTTCTAGCTCCAACAGTACAGCAATATATAATGCTTGTGTTTCTAGCTCCAACAGTACAGTAATATATAATGCTTGTGTTTCTGGCTCCAACAGTCAGTAATACCTAATGCTTGTGTTTCTAGCTCCATCAGTACAGTAATACCTAATGCTTGTGTTTCTAGCTCCAACAGTAATATATAATGCTTGTGTTTCTAGCTCCAACAGTACAGTAATATATAATGCTTGTGTTTCTAGCTCCAACAGTACAGTAATATATAATGCTTGTGTTTCTAGCTCCAACAGTACAGTAATATATAATGCTTGTGTTTCTAGCTCCAACAGTACAGTAATATATAATGCTTGTGTTTCTAGCTCCAACAGTACAGTAATATATAATGCTTGTGTTTCTAGCTCCAACAGTAATATATAATGCTTGTGTTTCTAGCTCCAACAGTCAGTAATATCTAATGCTTGTGTTTCTAGCTCCAACAGTACAGTAATATATAATGCTTGTGTTTCTAGCTCCAACAGTCAGTAATATATAATGCTTGTGTTTCTAGCTCCAACAGTAATATATAATGCTTGTGTTTCTAGCTCCAACAGTACAGTAATATATAATGCTTGTGTTTCTAGCTCCAACAGTAATATATAATACTTGTGTTTCTTGCTCCAACAGTACAGTAATATATAATGCTTGTGTTTCTAGCTCCAACAGTAATATATAATGCTTGTGTTTCTAGCTCCAACAGTACAGTAATATATAATGCTTGTGTTTCTAGCTCCAACAGTAATATATAATGCTTGTGTTTCTAGCTCCAACAGTAATATATAATGCTTGTGTTTCTAGCTCCAACAGTACAGTAATATATAATGCTTGTGTTTCTAGCTCCAACAGTAATATATAATGCTTGTGTTTCAAGCTCCAACAGTAATATATAATGCTTGTGTTTCTAGCTCCAACAGTACAGTAATACATAATGCTTGTGTTTCTAGCTCCAACAGTACAGTAATATATAATGCTTGTGTTTCTAGCTCCAACAGTACAGTAATATATAATGCTTGTGTTTCTAGCTCCAACAGTACAGTAATGTATAATGCTTGTGTTTCTAGCTCCAACAGTACAGTAATATATAATGCTTGTGTTTATAGCTCCAACAGTAATACATAATGCTTGTGTTTCTAGCTCCAACAGTAATATATAATGCTTGTGTTTCTAGCTCCAAAAGTACAGTAATATATAATGCTTGTGTTTCTAGCTCCAACAGTACAGTAATAAATAATGCTTGTGTTTCTAGCTCCAACAGTAATATATAATGCTTGTGTTTCTAGCTCCAACAGTACAGTAATATATAATGCTTGTGTTTCTAGCTCCAACAGTAATATATAATGCTTGTGTTTCTAGCTCCAACAGTACAGTAATAAATAATGCTTGTGTTTCTAGCTCCAACAGTACAGTAATATATAATGCTTGTGTTTCTAGCTCCAACAGTACAGTAATATATAATGCTTGTGTTTCTAGCTCCAAAAGTACAGTAATAAATAATGCTTGTGTTTCTAGCTCCAACAGTAATATATAATGCTTGTGTTTCTAGCTCCAACAGTACAGTAATATATAATGCTTGTGTTTCTAGCTCCAACAGTCAGTAATATATAATGCTTGTGTTTCTGGCTCCAACAGTACAGTAATATGTAATGCTTGTGTTTCTAGCTCCAACAGTACAGTAATATATAATGCTTGTGTTTCTAGCTCCAACAGTCAGTAATATATAATGCTTGTGTTTCTAGCTCCAACAGTAATATATAATGCTTGTGTTTCTAGCTCCAACAGTACAGTAATATATAATGCTTGTGTTTCTAGCTCCAACAGTACAGTAATATATAATGCTTGTGTTTCTAGCTCCAACAGTAATATATAATGCTTGTGTTTCTAGCTCCAACAGTACAGTAATATATAATGCTTGTGTTTCTAGCTCCAACAGTACAGTAATATATAATGCTTGTGTTTCTAGCTCCAACAGTACAGTAATATATAATGCTTGTGTTTCTAGCTCCAACAGTCAGTAATATATAATGCTTGTGTTTCTAGCTCCAACAGTACAGTAATATATAATGCTTGTGTTTCTAGCTCCAACAGTAATATCTAATGCTTGTGTTTCTAGCTCCAACAGTACAGTAATATCTAATGCTTGTGTTTCTAGCTCCAACAGTACAGTAATATATAATGCTTGTGTTTCTAGCTCCAACAGTACAGTAATATGTAATGCTTGTGTTTCTAGCTCCAACAGTACAGTAATATATAATGCTTGTGTTTCTAGCTCCAACAGTCAGTAATATATAATGCTTGTGTTTCTAGCTCCAACAGTAATATATAATGCTTGTGTTTCTAGCTCCAACAGTACAGTAATATATAATGCTTGTGTTTCTAGCTCCAACAGTACAGTAATATATAATGCTTGTGTTTCTAGCTCCAACAGTACAGTAATATATAATGCTTGTGTTTCTAGCTCCAACAGTCAGTAATATATAATGCTTGTGTTTCTAGCTCCAACAGTACAGTAATATATAATGCTTGTGTTTCTAGCTCCAACAGTAATATATAATGCTTGTGTTTCTAGCTCCAACAGTACAGTAATAAATAATGCTTGTGTTTCTAGCTCCAACAGTAATATATAATGCTTGTGTTTCTAGCTCCAACAGTACAGTAATATATAATGCTTGTGTTTCTAGCTCCAACAGTAATATATAATGCTTGTGTTTCTAGCTCCAACAGTACAGTAATATATAATGCTTGTGTTTCTAGCTCCAACAGTACAGTAATATATAATGCTTGTGTTTCTAGCTCCAACAGTACAGTAATATATAATGCTTGTGTTTCTAGCTCCAACAGTCAGTAATATATAATGCTTGTGTTTCTAGCTCCAACAGTACAGTAATATATAATGCTTGTGTTTCTAGCTCCAACAGTAATATCTAATGCTTGTGTTTCTAGCTCCAACAGTACAGTAATATCTAATGCTTGTGTTTCTAGCTCCAACAGTACAGTAATATATAATGCTTGTGTTTCTAGCTCCAACAGTACAGTAATATGTAATGCTTGTGTTTCTAGCTCCAACAGTACAGTAATATATAATGCTTGTGTTTCTAGCTCCAACAGTCAGTAATATATAATGCTTGTGTTTCTAGCTCCAACAGTAATATATAATGCTTGTGTTTCTAGCTCCAACAGTACAGTAATATATAATGCTTGTGTTTCTAGCTCCAACAGTACAGTAATATATAATGCTTGTGTTTCTAGCTCCAACAGTAATATATAATGCTTGTGTTTCTAGCTCCAACAGTCAGTAATATATAATGCTTGTGTTTCTAGCTCCAACAGTACAGTAATATATAATGCTTGTGTTTCTAGCTCCAACAGTAATATCTAATGCTTGTGTTTCTAGCTCCAACAGTCAGTAATATATAATGCTTGTGTTTCTAGCTCCAACAGTAATATCTAATGCTTGTGTTTCTAGCTCCAACAGTACAGTAATATATAATGCTTGTGTTTCTAGCTCCAACAGTACAGTAATATGTAATGCTTGTGTTTCTAGCTCCAACAGTACAGTAATATATAATGCTTGTGTTTCTAGCTCCAACAGTCAGTAATATATAATGCTTGTGTTTCTAGCTCCAACAGTACAGTAATATATAATGCTTGTGTTTCTAGCTCCAACAGTACAGTAATAAATAATGCTTGTGTTTCTAGCTCCAACAGTAATATATAATGCTTGTGTTTCTAGCTCCAACAGTACAGTAATATATAATGCTTGTGTTTCTAGCTCCAACAGTAACATATACTCCTTGTGTTTCTAGCTCCAACAGTACAGTAATATATAATGCTTGTGTTTCTAGCTCCAACAGTACAGTAATATATAATGCTTGTGTTTCTAGCTCCAACAGTACAGTAATATATAATGCTTGTGTTTCTAGCTCCAACAGTCAGTAATATATAATGCTTGTGTTTCTAGCTCCAACAGTACAGTAATATATAATGCTTGTGTTTCTAGCTCCAACAGTAATATCTAATGCTTGTGTTTCTAGCTCCAACAGTACAGTAATATCTAATGCTTGTGTTTCTAGCTCCAACAGTACAGTAATATATAATGCTTGTGTTTCTAGCTCCAACAGTACAGTAATATGTAATGCTTGTGTTTCTAGCTCCAACAGTACAGTAATATATAATGCTTGTGTTTCTAGCTCCAACAGTCAGTAATATATAATGCTTGTGTTTCTAGCTCCAACAGTAATATATAATGCTTGTGTTTCTAGCTCCAACAGTACAGTAATATATAATGCTTGTGTTTCTAGCTCCAACAGTACAGTAATATATAATGCTTGTGTTTCTAGCTCCAACAGTCAGTAATATATAATGCTTGTGTTTCTAGCTCCAACAGTCAGTAATATATAATGCTTGTGTTTCTAGCTCCAACAGTAATATCTAATGCTTGTGTTTCTAGCTCCAACAGTACAGTAATATATAATGCTTGTGTTTCTAGCTCCAACAGTACAGTAATATATAATGCTTGTGTTTCTAGCTCCAACAGTCAGTAATATATAATGCTTGTGTTTCTAGCTCCAACAGTCAGTAATATATAATGCTTGTGTTTCTAGCTCCAACAGTAATATCTAATGCTTGTGTTTCTAGCTCCAACAGTACAGTAATATATAATGCTTGTGTTTCTAGCTCCAACAGTAATATATAATGCTTGTGTTTCTAGCTCCAACAGTACAGTAATATATAATGCTTGCATTTCTAGCTCCAACAGTAGAGTAATATATAATGCTTGTGTTTCTAGCTCCAACAGTAATATATAATGCTTGTGTTTCTAGCTCCAACAGTAATATATAATGCTTGTGTTTCTAGCTCCAACAGTACAGTAATATATAATGCTTGTGTTTCTAGCTCCAACAGTAATATATAATGCTTGTGTTTCAAGCTCCAACAGTAATATATAATGCTTGTGTTTCTAGCTCCAACAGTACAGTAATACATAATGCTTGTGTTTCTAGCTCCAACAGTACAGTAATATATAATGCTTGTGTTTCTAGCTCCAACAGTACAGTAATATATAATGCTTGTGTTTCTAGCTCCAACAGTACAGTAATATATAATGCTTGTGTTTCTAGCTCCAACAGTACAGTAATATATAATGCTTGTGTTTATAGCTCCAACAGTAATACATAATGCTTGTGTTTCTAGCTCCAACAGTAATATATAATGCTTGTGTTTCTAGCTCCAACAGTAATATATAATGCTTGTGTTTCTAGTTCCAACAGTACAGTAATATATAATGCTTGTGTTTCTAGCTCCAACAGTAATATATAATGCTTGTGTTTCTAGCTCCAACAGTACAGTAATAAATAATGCTTGTGTTTCTAGCTCCAACAGTACAGTAATATATAATGCTTGTGTTTCTAGCTCCAACAGTACAGTAATATATAATGCTTGTGTTTCTAGCTCCAACAGTACAGTAATAAATAATGCTTGTGTTTCTAGCTCCAACAGTAATATATAATGCTTGTGTTTCTAGCTCCAACAGTACAGTAATATATAATGCTTGTGTTTCTAGCTCCAACAGTCAGTAATATATAATGCTTGTGTTTCTAGCTCCAACAGTACAGTAATATATAATGCTTGTGTTTCTGGCTCCAACAGTACAGTAATATGTAATGCTTGTGTTTCTAGCTCCAACAGTACAGTAATATATAATGCTTGTGTTTCTAGCTCCAACAGTCAGTAATATATAATGCTTGTGTTTCTAGCTCCAACAGTAATATATAATGCTTGTGTTTCTAGCTCCAACAGTACAGTAATATATAATGCTTGTGTTTCTAGCTCCAACAGTAATATATAATGCTTGTGTTTCTAGCTCCAACAGTACAGTAATATATAATGCTTGTGTTTCTAGCTCCAACAGTACAGTAATATATAATGCTTGTGTTTCTAGCTCCAACAGTACAGTAATATATAATGCTTGTGTTTCTAGCTCCAACAGTCAGTAATATATAATGCTTGTGTTTCTAGCTCCAACAGTACAGTAATATATAATGCTTGTGTTTCTAGCTCCAACAGTAATATCTAATGCTTGTGTTTCTAGCTCCAACAGTACAGTAATATCTAATGCTTGTGTTTCTAGCTCCAACAGTACAGTAATATATAATGCTTGTGTTTCTAGCTCCAACAGTACAGTAATATGTAATGCTTGTGTTTCTAGCTCCAACAGTACAGTAATATATAATGCTTGTGTTTCTAGCTCCAACAGTCAGTAATATATAATGCTTGTGTTTCTAGCTCCAACAGTAATATATAATGCTTGTGTTTCTAGCTCCAACAGTACAGTAATATATAATGCTTGTGTTTCTAGCTCCAACAGTACAGTAATATATAATGCTTGTGTTTCTAGCTCCAACAGTCAGTAATATATAATGCTTGTGTTTCTAGCTCCAACAGTCAGTAATATATAATGCTTGTGTTTCTAGCTCCAACAGTAATATCTAATGCTTAGTTTCTAGCTCCAACAGTCAGTAATATATAATGCTTGTGTTTCTAGCTCCAACAGTAATATATAATGCTTGTGTTTCTAGCTCCAACAGTACAGTAATATCTAACGCTTGTGTTTCTAGCTCCAACAGTAATATATAATGCTTGTGTTTCTAGCTCCAACAGTACAGTAATATATAATGCTTGTGTTTCTAGCTCCAACAGTAATATATAATGCTTGTGTTTCTAGCTCCAACAGTAATATATAATGCTTGTGTTTCAAGCTCCAACAGTAATATATAATGCTTGTGTTTCTAGCTCCAACAGTACAGTAATACATAATGCTTGTGTTTCTAGCTCCAACAGTACAGTAATATATAATGCTTGTGTTTCTAGCTCCAACAGTACAGTAATATATAATGCTTGTGTTTCTAGCTCCAACAGTACAGTAATACATAATGCTTGTGTTTCTAGCTCCAACAGTAATATATAATGCTTGTGTTTCTAGCTCCAACAGTACAGTAATATATAATGCTTGTGTTTCTAGCTCCAACAGTACAGTAATAAATAATGCTTGTGTTTCTAGCTCCAACAGTACAGTAATATATAATGCTTGTGTTTCTAGCTCCAACAGTACAGTAATACATAATGCTTGTGTTTCTAGCTCCAACAGTAATATATAATGCTTGTGTTTCTAGCTCCAACAGTACAGTAATATATAATGCTTGTGTTTCTAGCTCCAACAGTAATATATAATGCTTGTGTTTCTAGCTCCAACAGTACAGTAATATATAATGCTTGTGTTTCTAGCTCCAACAGTACAGTAATAAATAATGCTTGTGTTTCTAGCTCCAACAGTACAGTAATATATAATGCTTGTGTTTCTAGCTCCAACAGTCAGTAATATATAATGCTTGTGTTTCTAGCTCCAACAGAACAGTAATACATAATGCTTGTGTTTCTAGCTCCAACAGTCAGTAATATATAATGCTTGTGTTTCTAGCTCCAACAGTACAGTAATATGTAATGCTTGTTTTTCTAGCTCCAACAGTCAGTAATATATAATGCTTGTGTTTCTAGCTCCAACAGTACAGTAATATGTAATGCTTGTGTTTCTAGCTCCAACAGTACAGTAATATATAATGCTTGTGTTTCTAGCTCCAACAGTCAGTAATATATAATGCTTGTGTTTCTAGCTCCGACAGTCAGTAATAAATAATGTTTGTGTTTCTAGCTCCAACAGTCAGTAATATATAATGCTTGTGTTTCTAGCTCCAACAGTCAGTAATAAATAATGCTTGTGTTTCTAGCTCCAACAGTCAGTAATATATAATGCTTGTGTTTCTAGCTCCAACAGTCAGTAATAAATAATGCTTGTGTTTCTAGCTCCAACAGTCAGTAATATATAATGCTTGTGTTTCTAGCTCCAACAGTCAGTAATATATAATGCTTGTGTTTCTAGCTCCAACAGTAATATCTAATGCTTGTGTTTCTAGCTCCAACAGTACAGTAATATATAATGCTTGTGTTCCTAGCTCCAACAGTAAAGTAATATATAATGCTTGTGTTTCTAGCTCCAACAGTACAGTAATAAATAATGCTTGTGTTTCTAGCTCCAACAGTAATATATAATGCTTGTGTTTCTAGCTCCAACAGTCAGTAATAAATAATGCTTGTGTTTCTAGCTCCAACAGTCAGTAATATATAATGCTTGTGTTTCTAGCTCCAACAGTCAGTAATATATAATGCTTGTGTTTCTAGCTCCAACAGTAATATCTAATGCTTGTGTTTCTAGCTCCAACAGTACAGTAATATATAATGCTTGTGTTCCTAGCTCCAACAGTACAGTAATATATAATGCTTGTGTTTCTAGCTCCAACAGTACAGTAATATATAATGCTTGTGTTTCTAGCTCCAACAGTACAGTAATATATAATGCTTGTGTTTCTAGCTCCAACAGTACAGTAATAAATAATGCTTGTGTTTCTAGCTCCAACAGTAATATATAATGCTTGTGTTTCTAGCTCCAACAGTACAGTAATATATAATGCTTGTGTTTCTAGCTCCAACAGTACAGGAATATATAATGCTTGTGTTTCTAGCTCCAACAGTAATATATAATGCTTGTGTTTCTAGCTCCAACAGTAATATATAATGCTTGTGTTTCTAGCTCCAACAGTACAGTAATATATAATGCTTGTGTTTCTAGCTCCAACAATACAGTAATATATAATGCTTGTGTTTCTAGCTCCAACAGTACAGTAATAAATAATGCTTGTGTTTCTAGCTCCAACAGTAATATATAATGCTTGTGTTTCTAGCTCCAACAGTAATATATAATGCTTGTGTTTCTAGCTCCAACAGTAATATATAATGCTTGTGTTTCTAGCTCCAACAGTAATATATAATGCTTGTGTTTCTAGCTCCAACAGTCAGTAATATATAATGCTTGTGTTTCTAGCTCCAACAGTAATATCTAATGCTTGTGTTTCTAGCTCCAACAGTAATATCTAATGCTTGTGTTCCTAGCTCCAACAGTACAGTAATATATAATGCTTGTGTTTCTAGCTCCAACAGTACAGTAATATATAATGCTTGTGTTTCTAGCTCCAACAGTACAGTAATATATAATGCTTGTGTTCCTAGCTCCAACAGTACAGTAATATATAATGCTTGTGTTTCTAGCTCCAACAGTACAGTAATAAATAATGCTTGTGTTTCTAGCTCCAACAGTAATATATAATGCTTGTGTTTCTAGCTCCAACAGTCAGTAATAAATAATGCTTGTGTTTCTAGCTCCAACAGTCAGTAATATATAATGCTTGTGTTCTAGCTCCAACAGTCAGTAATATATAATGCTTGTGTTTCTAGCTCCAACAGTAATATCTAATGCTTGTGTTTCTAGCTCCAACAGTACAGTAATATATAATGCTTGTGTTCCTAGCTCCAACAGTAATATATAATGCTTGTGTTTCTAGCTCCAACAGTACAGTAATATATAATGCTTGTGTTTCTAGCTCCAACAGTACAGTAATATATAATGCTTGTGTTTCTAGCTCCAACAGTACAGTAATATATAATGCTTGTGTTTCTAGCTCCAACAGTACAGTAATATATAATGCTTGTGTTTCTAGCTCCAACAGTACAGTAATATATAATGCTTGTGTTTCTAGCTCCAACAGTACAGTAATAAATAATGCTTGTGTTTCTAGCTCCAACAGTAATATATAATGCTTGTGTTTCTAGCTCCAACAGTACAGTAATATATAATGCTTGTGTTTCTAGTTCCAACAGTACAGTAATACATAATGCTTGTGTTTCTAGCTCCAACAGTACAGTAATATATAATGCTTGTGTTTCTAGCTCCAACAGTAATATCTAATGCTTGTGTTTCTAGCTCCAACAGTACAGTAATATATAATGCTTGTGTTCCTAGCTCCAACAGTACAGTAATATATAATGCTTGTGTTTCTAGCTCCAACAGTACAGTAATATATAATGCTTGTGTTTCTAGCTCCAACAGTACAGTAATATATAATGCTTGTGTTTCTAGCTCCAACAGTACAGTAATAAATAATGCTTGTGTTTCTAGCTCCAACAGTAATATATAATGCTTGTGTTTCTAGCTCCAACAGTACAGTAATATATAATGCTTGTGTTTCTAGCTCCAACAGTACAGTAATACATAATGCTTGTGTTTCTAGCTCCAACAGTACAGTAATATATAATGCTTGTGTTTCTAGCTCCAACAGTACAGTAATATATAATGCTTGTGTTTCTAGCTCCAACAGTACAGGAATATATAATGCTTGTGTTTCTAGCTCCAACAGTAATATATAATGCTTGTGTTTCTAGCTCCAACAGTAATATATAATGCTTGTGTTTCTAGCTCCAACAGTACAGTAATATATAATGCTTGTGTTTCTAGCTCCAACAATACAGTAATATATAATGCTTGTGTTTCTAGCTCCAACAGTACAGTAATAAATAATGCTTGTGTTTCTAGCTCCAACAGTAATATATAATGCTTGTGTTTCTAGCTCCAACAGTAATATATAATGCTTGTGTTTCTAGCTCCAACAGTCAGTAATATATAATGCTTGTGTTTCTAGCTCCAACAGTAATATCTAATGCTTGTGTTTCTAGCTCCAACAGTAATATCTAATGCTTGTGTTCCTAGCTCCAACAGTACAGTAATATATAATGCTTGTGTTTCTAGCTCCAACAGTACAGTAATATATAATGCTTGTGTTTCTAGCTCCAACAGTACAGTAATATATAATGCTTGTGTTCCTAGCTCCAACAGTACAGTAATATATAATGCTTGTGTTTCTAGCTCCAACAGTACAGTAATAAATAATGCTTGTGTTTCTAGCTCCAACAGTAATATATAATGCTTGTGTTTCTAGCTCCAACAGTCAGTAATAAATAATGCTTGTGTTTCTAGCTCCAACAGTCAGTAATATATAATGCTTGTGTTCTAGCTCCAACAGTCAGTAATATATAATGCTTGTGTTTCTAGCTCCAACAGTAATATCTAATGCTTGTGTTTCTAGCTCCAACAGTACAGTAATATATAATGCTTGTGTTCCTAGCTCCAACAGTACAGTAATATATAATGCTTGTGTTTCTAGCTCCAACAGTACAGTAATATATAATGCTTGTGTTTCTAGCTCCAACAGTACAGTAATATATAATGCTTGTGTTTCTAGCTCCAACAGTACAGTAATAAATAATGCTTGTGTTTCTAGCTCCAACAGTAATATATAATGCTTGTGTTTCTAGCTCCAACAGTACAGTAATATATAATGCTTGTGTTTCTAGTTCCAACAGTACAGTAATACATAATGCTTGTGTTTCTAGCTCCAACAGTACAGTAATATATAATGCTTGTGTTTCTAGCTCCAACAGTACAGTAATATATAATGCTTGTGTTTCTAGCTCCAACAGTAATATATAATGCTTGTGTTTCTAGCTCCAACAGTAATATATAATGCTTGTGTTTCTAGCTCCAACAGTACAGTAATATATAATGCTTGTGTTTCTAGCTCCAACAGTACAGTAATAAATAATGCTTGTGTTTCTAGCGCCAACAGTAATATATAATGCTTGTGTTTCTAGCTCCAACAGTACAGTAATATATAATGCTTGTGTTTCTAGCTCCAACAGTAATATATAATGCTTGTGTTTCTAGCTCCAACAGTAATATATAATGCTTGTGTTTCTAGCTCCAACAGTAATATCTAATGCTTGTGTTTCTAGCTCCAACAGTAATATCTAATGCTTGTGTTCCTAGCTCCAACAGTACAGTAATATATAATGCTTGTGTTTCTAGCTCCAACAGTACAGTAATATATAATGCTTGTGTTTCTAGCTCCAACAGTACAGTAATATATAATGCTTGTGTTCCTAGCTCCAACAGTACAGTAATATATAATGCTTGTGTTTCTAGCTCCAACAGTACAGTAATAAATAATGCTTGTGTTTCTAGCTCCAACAGTAATATATAATGCTTGTGTTTCTAGCTCCAACAGTCAGTAATAAATAATGCTTGTGTTTCTAGCTCCAACAGTCAGTAATATATAATGCTTGTGTTCTAGCTACAACAGTCAGTAATATATAATGCTTGTGTTTCTAGCTCCAACAGTAATATCTAATGCTTGTGTTTCTAGCTCCAACAGTACAGTAATATATAATGCTTGTGTTCCTAGCTCCAACAGTACAGTAATATATAATGCTTGTGTTTCTAGCTCCAACAGTACAGTAATATATAATGCTTGTGTTTCTAGCTCCAACAGTACAGTAATATATAATGCTTGTGTTTCTAGCTCCAACAGTACAGTAATAAATAATGCTTGTGTTTCTAGCTCCAACAGTAATATATAATGCTTGTGTTTCTAGCTCCAACAGTACAGTAATATATAATGCTTGTGTTTCTAGTTCCAACAGTACAGTAATACATAATGCTTGTGTTTCTAGCTCCAACAGTACAGTAATATATAATGCTTGTGTTTCTAGCTCCAACAGTACAGTAATATATAATGCTTGTGTTTCTAGCTCCAACAGTACAGTAATAAATAATGCTTGTGTTTCTAGCTCCAACAGTAATATATAATGCTTGTGTTTCTAGCTCCAACAGTACAGTAATATATAATGCTTGTGTTTCTAGTTCCAACAGTACAGTAATACATAATGCTTGTGTTTCTAGCTCCAACAGTACAGTAATATATAATGCTTGTGTTTCTAGCTCCAACAGTACAGTAATATATAATGCTTGTGTTTCTAGCTCCAACAGTAATATATAATGCTTGTGTTTCTAGCTCCAACAGTAATATATAATGCTTGTGTTTCTAGCTCCAACAGTACAGTAATATATAATGCTTGTGTTTCTAGCTCCAACAGTACAGTAATAAATAATGCTTGTGTTTCTAGCGCCAACAGTAATATATAATGCTTGTGTTTCTAGCTCCAACAGTACAGTAATATATAATGCTTGTGTTTCTAGCTCCAACAGTAATATATAATGCTTGTGTTTCTAGCTCCAACAGTAATATATAATGCTTGTGTTTCTAGCTCCAACAGTCAGTAATATATAATGCTTGTGTTTCTAGCTCCAACAGTAATATCTAATGCTTGTGTTTCTAGCTCCAACAGTAATATCTAATGCTTGTGTTCCTAGCTCCAACAGTACAGTAATATATAATGCTTGTGTTTCTAGCTCCAACAGTACAGTAATATATAATGCTTGTGTTTCTAGCTCCAACAGTACAGTAATATATAATGCTTGTGTTCCTAGCTCCAACAGTACAGTAATATATAATGCTTGTGTTTCTAGCTCCAACAGTACAGTAATAAATAATGCTTGTGTTTCTAGCTCCAACAGTAATATATAATGCTTGTGTTTCTAGCTCCAACAGTCAGTAATAAATAATGCTTGTGTTTCTAGCTCCAACAGTCAGTAATATATAATGCTTGTGTTCTAGCTCCAACAGTCAGTAATATATAATGCTTGTGTTTCTAGCTCCAACAGTAATATCTAATGCTTGTGTTTCTAGCTCCAACAGTACAGTAATATATAATGCTTGTGTTCCTAGCTCCAACAGTACAGTAATATATAATGCTTGTGTTTCTAGCTCCAACAGTACAGTAATATATAATGCTTGTGTTTCTAGCTCCAACAGTACAGTAATATATAATGCTTGTGTTTCTAGCTCCAACAGTACAGTAATAAATAATGCTTGTGTTTCTAGCTCCAACAGTAATATATAATGCTTGTGTTTCTAGCTCCAACAGTACAGTAATATATAATGCTTGTGTTTCTAGTTCCAACAGTACAGTAATACATAATGCTTGTGTTTCTAGCTCCAACAGTACAGTAATATATAATGCTTGTGTTTCTAGCTCCAACAGTACAGTAATATATAATGCTTGTGTTTCTAGCTCCAACAGTAATATATAATGCTTGTGTTTCTAGCTCCAACAGTAATATATAATGCTTGTGTTTCTAGCTCCAACAGTACAGTAATATATAATGCTTGTGTTTCTAGCTCCAACAGTACAGTAATAAATAATGCTTGTGTTTCTAGCGCCAACAGTAATATATAATGCTTGTGTTTCTAGCTCCAACAGTACAGTAATATATAATGCTTGTGTTTCTAGCTCCAACAGTAATAAATAATGCTTGTGTTTCTAGCTCCAACAGTAATAAATAATGCTTGTGTTTCTAGCTCCAACAGTCAATAATACATAATGCTTGTGTTTCTAGCTCCAACAGTACAGTAGTAAATAATGCTTGTGTTTCTAGCTCCAACAGTAATATATAATGCTTGTGTTTCTAGCTCCAACAGTCAGTAATACATAATGCTTGTGTTTCTAGCTCCAACAGTACAGTAATATGTAATGCTTGTGTTTCTAGCTCCAACAGTACAGTAATAAATAATGCTTGTGTTACTAGTTCCAACAGTCAGTAATAAATAATGCTTGTGTTTCTAGCTCCAACAGTAAAGTAATATATAATGCTTGTGTTTCTAGCTCCAACAGTACAGCAATATATAATGCTTGTGTATCTAGCTCCAACAGTACAGTAATATATAATGCTTGTGTTTCTGGCTCCAACAGTCAGTAATACCTAATGCTTGTGTTTCTAGCTCCATCAGTACAGTAATACCTAATGCTTGTGTTTCTAGCTCCAACAGTAATATATAATGCTTGTGTTTCTAGCTCCAACAGTACAGTAATATATAATGCTTGTGTTTCTAGCTCCAACAGTACAGTAATATATAATGCTTGTGTTTCTAGCTCCAACAGTACAGTAATATATAATGCTTGTGTTTCTAGCTCCAACAGTACAGTAATATATAATGCTTGTGTTTCTAGCTCCAACAGTACAGTAATATATAATGCTTGTGTTTCTAGCTCCAACAGTAATATATAATGCTTGTGTTTCTAGCTCCAACAGTCAGTAATATCTAATGCTTGTGTTTCTAGCTCCAACAGTACAGTAATATATAATGCTTGTGTTTCTAGCTCCAACAGTCAGTAATATATAATGCTTGTGTTTCTAGCTCCAACAGTAATATATAATGCTTGTGTTTCTAGCTCCAACAGTACAGTAATATATAATGCTTGTGTTTCTAGCTCCAACAGTAATATATAATACTTGTGTTTCTAGCTCCAATAGTACAGTAATATATAATGCTTGTGTTTCTAGCTCCAACAGTAATATATAATGCTTGTGTTTCTAGCTCCAACAGTACAGTAATATATAATGCTTGCATTTCTAGCTCCAACAGTAGAGTAATATATAATGCTTGTGTTTCTAGCTCCAACAGTAATATATAATGCTTGTGTTTCTAGCTCCAACAGTAATATATAATGCTTGTGTTTCTAGCTCCAACAGTACAGTAATACATAATGCTTGTGTTTCTAGCTCCAACAGTAATATATAATGCTTGTGTTTCTAGCTCCAACAGTAATTTATAATGCTTGTGTTTCTAGCTCCAACAGTAATATATAATGCTTGTGTTTCTAGCTCCAACAGTACAGTAATATATAATGCTTGTGTTTCTAGCTCCAACAGTAATATATAATGCTTGTGTTTCTAGCTCCAACAGTCAGTAATACATAATGCTTGTTTTTCTAGCTCCAACAGTCAGTAATAAATAATGCTTGTGTTTCTAGCTCCAACAGTCAGTAATAAATAATGCTTGTGTTTCTAGCTCCAACAGTACAGTAATATATAATGCTTGTGTTTCTAGCTCCAACAGTACAGTAATATATAATGCTTGTGTTTCTAGCTCCTACAGTCAGTAATTTCTAATGCTTGTGTTTCTAGCTCCAACAGTCAGTAATATATAATGCTTGTGTTTCTAGCTCCAACAGTCAGTAATATATAATGCTTGTGTTTCTTGCTCCAACAGTACAGTAAAATATAATGCTTGTGTTTCTAGCTCCAACAGTCAGTAATATATAATGCTTGTGTTTCTAGCTCCAACAGTAAAGTAATATATAATGCTTGTGTTACTAGCCTCCCCCCAGTACCCTGAACTATAGTCACTGTTACTAGTCTCCCCCCAGTACCCTGAACTATAGTCACTGTTACTAGTCTCCACCCAGTACCCTGAACTATAGTCACTGTTACTAGTCTCCCCCCAGTACCCTGAACTATAGTCACTGTTACTAGTCTCCCCCCAGTACCCTGAACTATAGTCACTGTTACTAGTCCCCCCCAGTACCCTGAACTATTGTCACTGTTACTAGTCCGCCCCAGTACCCTGAACTATAGTCACTGTTAGTAGCCTCCCCCAGTACCCTGAACTATAGTCACTGTTACTAGCCTCCACCCAGAACCCTGAACTATAGTCACAGTTACTAGCCTCCACCCAGAACCCTGAACTATAGTCACTGTTACTAGCCTCCCCCAGTACCCTGAAATATAGTCACTGTTACTAGCCTCCACCCAGTACCCTGAACTATAGTCACTGTTACTAGTCTCCCCCCAGTACCGTGAACTATAGTCACTGTTACTAGTCTCCACCCAGTACCCTGCCCTGAACTATAGTCACTGTTACTAGCCTCCCCCAGTACCCTGAACTATAGTCACTGTTACTAGTCTCCCCCCAGTACCCTGAACTATAGTCACTATTACTAGCCTCCACCCATTACCCTGAACTATAGTCACTGTTACTAGTCTCCCCCCAGTACCCTGTCCTGAACTATAGTCACTGTTACTAGTCCCCCCCCAGTACCCTGAACTATAGTCACTGTTACTAGTCTCCACCCAGTACCCTGCCCTGAACTATAGTCACTGTTACTAGCCTCCCCCAGTACCCTGAACTATAGTCACTGTTACTAGTCCCCCCCAGTACCCTGAACTATAGTCACTGTTACTAGTCTCCCCCCAGTACCCTGAACTATAGTCACTGTTACTAGTCTCCCCCCAGTACCCTGAACTATAGTCACTGTTACTAGTCTCCACCTAGTACCCTGTCCTGAACTTTAGTCACTGTTACTAGTCTCCCCCCAGTACCCTAAACTATAGTCACTGTTACTAGTCTCCCCCCAGTACCCTGAACTATAGTCACTGTTACTAGCCTCCCCCCAGTACCCTGAACTATAGTCACTGTTACTAGCCTCCCCCAGTACCCTGAACTATAGTCACTGTTAGTAGCCTCCCCCAGTACCCTGAACTATAGTCACTTTTACTAGTCTCCACCCAGTACCCTGAACTATAGTCACTGTTACTAGTCTCCCCCCAGTACCCTGAACTATTGTCACTGTTACTAGTCCCCCCCAGTACCCTGAACTATAGTCACTGTTAGTAGCCTCCCCCAGTACCCTGAACTATAGTCACTGTTACTAGTGTCCCCCCAGTACCCTGAACTATAGTCACTGTTACTAGCCTCCCCCAGTACCCTGAACTATAGTCTCTGTTACTAGTCTCCCCCCAGTACCCTGGATTATAGTCACTGTTACTAGCCTCCCCCAGTACCCTGAACTATAGTCACTGTTACTAGTCTCCCCCCAGTACCCTGAACTATAGTCACTGTTACTAGTCTCCACCCATTACCCTGAACTATAGTCACTGTTACTAGTCTCCCCCCAGTACCCTGAACTATAGTCACTGTTACTAGTCTGCCCCCAGTACCCTGAACTATAGTCACTGTTACTAGTCTCCACCCATTACCCTGAACTATAGTCACTGTTACTAGCCTCCCCCAGTACCCTGACCTGAACTATAGTCACTGTTACTAGTCCCCCCCAGTACCCTGACCTGAACTATAGTCACTGTTACTAGCCTCCCCCAGTACCCTGACCTGAACTATATTCACTGTTACTAGCCTCCCCCAGTACCCTGACCTGAACTATAGTCACTGTTACTAGCCTCCCCCAGTACCCTGACCTGAACTATAGTCACTGTTACTAGTCTGCCCCCAGTACCCTGAACTATAGTCACTGTTACTAGTCTCCCCCCAGTACCCTGAACTATAGTCACTGTTACTAGTCTCCACCCATTACCCTGAACTATAGTCACTGTTACTAGTCTCCCCCCAGGACCCTGAACTATAGTCACTGTTACTAGTCTCCCCCCAGTACCCTGGACTATAGTCACTGTTACTAGTCTCCCCCCAGTACCCTGAACTATAGTCACTGTTACTAGTCTCCCCCCAGTACCCTGCCCTGAACTATAGTCACTGTTACTAGTCTCCCCCCAGTACCCTGAACTATAGTCACTGTTACTAGTCTCCCCCCAGTACCCTGCCCTGAACTATAGTCACTGTTACTAGTCTCCCCCCAGTACCCTGAACTATAGTCACTGTCACTAGTCTCCCCCCAGTACCCTGAACTATAGTCACTGTTACTAGTCTCCCCCCAGTACCCTGGACTATAGTCACTGTTACTAGTCTCCCCCCAGTACCCTGAACTATAGTCACTGTTACTAGTCTCCCCCCAGTACCCTGAACTATAGTCACTGTTACTAGTCTCCCCCCAGTACCCTGAACTATAGTCACTGTTACTAGTCTCCCCCCAGTACCCTGAACTATAGTCACTGTTACTAGTCTCCCCCCAGTACCCTGAACTATAGTCACTGTTACTAGTCTCCCCCCAGTACCCTGAACTATAGTCACTGTTACTAGTCTCCCCCCAGTACCCTGAACTATAGTCACTGTTACTAGTCTCCCCCCAGTACCCTGAACTATAGTCACTGTTACTAGTCTCCCTCCAGTACCCTGAACTATAGTCACTGTTACTAGTCTCCCCCCAGTACCCTGAACTATAGTCACTGTTACTAGTAACAGATTTATCCTAATTTGACTTTGGTGCAGATCATGTTGTTCTTCCCATTACCGTCTCTGGTAAACACACACTATATCAAATTAAATGAAATTTTGATTTGGCACATGAACAGGATACAGACGGTGTATATGGTACAGTGAAATGGTTACTGGCTTATTTGCATAGTAGCAATATCAAAAATAGCCAGATGGTAAAGGGTGATTCAGAGAACGCGTTTCCACTGCTCCAGAGTCCAATGGCAGTGAGCTTTACACCACTCCAGCCGACGCTTGGAATTGCACATGGTGATCTTAGGCTATTATGCGGCTACTCGGCCTACATGGACACCAATTTCATGAAGCTCCCGACGAACAGTTCTTGTGCTGACGTTGCTTCCAGAAGCAGTTTAGAACTCGGTAGTGAGTGTTGCAACTGAGGACAGACCATTTTTACACGCTTCAACACTCGACGGTCCCGTTCTGTGAACTTGTGTGGCCTACCACTTCGCGGCTGAGCCGTTGTTGCTCCTAGATGTTTCCGCATCACAATAACAGCACTTAGTTGACCGGGGCAGTTGACCGGGACAGTTGACCGGGGCAGTTGACCGGGGCAGTTGACCGGGGCAGTTGACCGGGACAGTTGACCGGGGCAGTTGACCGGGGGCAGCTCTAGCAGGACAGAAACTTGACAAACTGACTTGTTGGAAAGGTGGCATCCCATGACGGTGTCACGTTGAAAGTCGCTGAGATCTTCAGTAAGGCCATTCTACTGACAATGTTTGTCTTTGGAGATTACACGACTGTGTGCTAGATTTTATACACCTGTCAGCAGCGGGTGTGTCTGACAGGTGTATAGTAGACTATGTCATGGCTGAAATAGACGAATCCACTCATTTGAAGGAGCGTCGACATAGATTTAACCTTTATCTAACTAAGTCAGTTAAGAACAAGATAGATGCTTTATAAACATGTTAAAACTTCATAAAGACATTCTAAATGCTTTACAAACACACTAACCTTCTCTGCCCCCCAGCCCAGTGCAGATAGGAAGGCCATGACCAGAGTACAGAGTCCACCTGCTCCCGGGAAACCAGCCACTCGACTTCCGAACACAACAAACACAGACAGACCCAGCAACATCGTACTCCTCCTCAATACCACATCCTTCTAGAGACAAAGAGAGAGAGAGAAAGAGAGAGAGAAAGAGAAAGAGAGAGAGAGAGAGGGAGAGAGAGAAGGAGAAGAGGGAGAGATGGAGGATGGAGAGAGGGGATGGAGAGAGAGAGGCGGGAGAAAGAGAGCATTGAGGGAGAGACAGAGACAATTTTTGTCAACAAATGTGGGAAGCAAGTGCTCCAGCTCTAACAGCCTGGGTCAGTACAGGATGAAGGGTTTACTTACTGCTCTGCACTAGGAAACGGTATAGTAGACTATGTCATAACAGATATGGAAACGGTATAGTAGACTATGTCATAACAGATATGGAAACGGTATAGTAGACTATGAAATAACAGATATGGAAACGGTATAGTAGACTATGACATAACAGATATGGAAACGGTATAGTAGACTATGTCATAACAGATATGGAAACGGTATAGTAGACTTAACAGATATGGAAACGGTATAGTAGACTATGACATAACAGATATGGAAACGGTATAGTAGACTGTCATAACAGATATGGAAACGGTATAGTAGACTATGACATAACAGATATGGAAACGGTATAGTAGACTATGACATAACAGATATGGAAACAGTATAGTAGACTATGACATAACAGATATGGAAACGGTATAGTAGACTATGAAATAACAGATATGGAAACGGTATAGTAGACTATGACATAACAGATATGGAAACGGTATAGTAGACTATGTCATAACAGATATGGAAACGGTATAGTAGACTTAACAGATATGGAAACGGTATAGTAGACTATGACATAACAGATATGGAAACGGTATAGTAGACTGTCATAACAGATATGGAAACGGTATAGTAGACTATGACATAACAGATATGGAAACGGTATAGTAGACTATGACATAACAGATATGGAAACAGTATAGTAGACTTAACAGATATGGAAACGGTATAGTAGACTATGACATAACAGATATGGAAACGGTATAGTAGACTATGACATAACAGATATGGAAACGGTATAGTAGACTATGTCATAACAGATATGGAAACGGTATAGTAGACTATGAAATAACAGATATGGAAACGGTATAGTAGACTATGACATAACAGATATGGAAACGGTATAGTAGACTATGTCATAACAGATATGGAAACGGTATAGTAGACTTAACAGATATGGAAACGGTATAGTAGACTATGACATAACAGATATGGAAACGGTATAGTAGACTGTCATAACAGATATGGAAACGGTATAGTAGACTATGACATAACAGATATGGAAACGGTATAGTAGACTATGACATAACAGATATGGAAACAGTATAGTAGACTTAACAGATATGGAAACGGTATAGTAGACTATGACATAACAGATATGGAAACGGTATAGTAGACTATGACATAACAGATATGGAAACGGTATAGTAGACTTAACAGATATGGAAACGGTATAGTAGACTATGACATAACAGATATGGAAACGGTATAGTAGACTGTCATAACAGATATGGAAACGGTATAGTAGACTATGTCATAACAGATATGGAAACGGTATAGTAGACTGACCAAACAGATATGGAAACGGTATAGTAGACTATAACATAACAGATATGGAAACGGTATAGTAGACTTAACAGATATGGAAACGGTATAGTAGACTATGACATAACAGATATGGAAACGGTATAGTAGACTATGTCATAACAGATATGGAAACGGTATAGTAGACTATGTCATAACAGATATGGAAACGGTATAGTAGACTTAACAGATATGGAAACGGTATAGTAGACTATGTCATAACAGATATGGAAACGGTATAGTAGACATAACAGATATGGAAACGGTATAGTAGACTATGTCATAACAGATATGGAAACGGTATAGTAGACTTAACAGATATGGAAACGGTATAGTAGACTATGACATAACAGATATGGAAACGGTATAGTAGACTATGTCATAACAGATATGGAAACGGTATAGTAGACTATGTCATAACAGATATGGAAACGGTATAGTAGACTTAACAGATATGGAAACGGTATAGTAGACTATGACATAACAGATATGGAAACGGTATAGTAGACTATGTCATAACAGATATGGAAACGGTATAGTAGACTTAACAGATATGGAAACGGTATAGTAGACTATGACATAATAGATATGGAAACGGTATAGTAGACTTAACAGATATGGAAACGGTATAGTAGACTATAACATAACAGATATGGAAACGGTATAGTAGACTTAACAGATATGGAAACGGTATAGTAGACTACGACATAACAGATATGGAAACGGTATAGTAGACTATGTCATAACAGATATGGAAACGGTATAGTAGACTATGACATAACAGATATGGAAACGGTATAGTAGACTATGACATAACAGATATGGAAACGGTATAGTAGACTATGACATAACAGATATGGAAACGGTATAGTAGACTATGACATAACAGATATGGAAACGGTATAGTAGACTATGACATAACAGATATGGAAACGGTATAGTAGACTTAACAGATATGGAAACGGTATAGTAGACTATGACATAACAGATATGGAAACGGTATAGTAGACTATATCATAACAGATATGGAAACGGTATAGTAGACTGTCATAACAGATATGGAAACGGTATAGTAGACTATGTCATAACAGATATGGAAACGGTATAGTAGACTGTCATAACAGATATGGAAACGGTATAGTAGACTATAACATAACAGATATGGAAACGGTATAGTAGACTATGACATAACAGATATGGAAACGGTATAGTAGACTATATCATAACAGATATGGAAACGGTATAGTAGACTGTCATAACAGATATGGAAACGGTATAGTAGACTATGTCATAACAGATATGGAAACGGTATAGTAGACTGTCATAACAGATATGGAAACGGTATAGTAGACTATATCATAACAGATATGGAAACGGTAAAGTAGACTATGTCATAACAGATATGGAAACGGTATAGTAGACTTAACAGATATGGAAACGGTATAGTAGACTATGACATAACAGATATGGAAACGGTATAGTAGACTATGTCATAACAGATATGGAAACGGTATAGTAGACTATGACATAACAGATATGGAAACGGTATAGTAGACTGTCATAACAGATATGGAAACGGTATAGTAGACTATGTCATAACAAATATGGAAACGGTATAGTAGACTTAACAGATATGGAAACGGTATAGTAGACTATGACATAACAGATATGGAAACGGTATAGTAGACTATGTCATAACAGATATGGAAACGGTATAGTAGACTATGACATAACAGATATGGAAACGGTATAGTAGACTATGACATAACAGATATGGAAACGGTATAGTAGACTATGTCATAACAGATATGGAAACGGTATAGTAGACTGTCATAACAGATATGGAAACGGTATAGTAGACTATATCATAACAGATATGGAAACGGTATAGTAGACTATGTCATAACAGATATGGAAACGGTATAGTAGACTTAACAGATATGGAAACGGTATAGTAGACTATGACATAACAGATATGGAAACGGTATAGTAGACTATGTCATAACAGATATGGAAACGGTATAGTAGACTATGACATAACAGATATGGAAACGGTATAGTAGACTGTCATAACAGATATGGAAACGGTATAGTAGACTATGTCATAACAGATATGGAAACGGTATAGTAGACTTAACAGATATGGAAACGGTATAGTAGACTATGACATAACAGATATGGAAACGGTATAGTAGACTATGTCATAACAGATATGGAAACGGTATAGTAGACTATGACATAACAGATATGGAAACGGTATAGTAGACTGTCATAACAGATATGGAAACGGTATAGTAGACTATGTCATAACAGATATGGAAACGGTATAGTAGACTGTCATAACAGATATGGAAACGGTATAGTAGACTATGTCGTAACAGATATGGAAACGGTATAGTAGACTATGACATAACAGATATGGAAACGGTATAGTAGACTATGACATAACAGATATGGAAACGGTATAGTAGACTATGTCATAACAGATATGGAAACGGTATAGTAGACTATGTCATAACAGATATGGAAACGGTATAGTAGACTATGACATAACAGATTTGGAAACGGTATAGTAGACTATAACATAACAGATATGGAAATGGTATAGTAGACTATGACATAACAGATATGGAAACGGTATAGTAGACTATGTCATAACAGATATGGAAACGGTATAGTAGACTATGACATAACAGATATGGAAACGGTATAGTAGACTATGACATAACAGATTTGGAAACGGTATAGTAGACTATAACATAACAGATATGGAAACGGTATAGTAGACTACGACATAACAGATATGGAAACGGTATAGTAGACTGTCATAACAGATATGGAAACGGTATAGTAGACTATGTCATAACAGATATGGAAACGGTATAGTAGACTATGACATAACAGATATGGAAACGGTATAGTAGACTGTCATAACAGATATGGAAACGGTATAGTAGACTATGACATAACAGATATGGAAACGGTATAGTAGACTGTCATAACAGATATGGAAACGGTATAGTAGACTATATCATAACAGATATGGAAACGGTATAGTAGACTATGACATAACAGATATGGAAACGGTATAGTAGACTGTCATAACAGATATGGAAACGGTATAGTAGACTGTCATAACAGATATGGAAACGGTATAGTAGACTATGACATAACAGATATGGAAACGGTATAGTAGACTGTCATAACAGATATGGAAACGGTATAGTAGACTATGTCATAACAGATATGGAAACGGTATAGTAGACTTAACAGATATGGAAACGGTATAGTAGACTATGTCATAACAGATATGGAAACGATATAGTAGACTATATCATAACAGATATGGAAACGGTATAGTAGAATATGTCATAACAGATATGGAAACGGTATAGTAGACTATAACATAACAGATATGGAAACGGTATAGTAGACTATGTCATAACAGATTTGGAAACGGTATAGTAGACTATAACATAACAGATATGGAAACGGTATAGTAGACTATGTCATAACAGATTTGGAAACGGTATAGTAGACTATAACATAACAGATATGGAAACGGTATAGTAGACTATGACATAACAGATATGGAAACGGTATAGTAGACTATGTCATAACAGATATGGAAACGGTATAGTAGACTATGACATAACAGATATGGAAACGGTATAGTAGACATATAGATATAGATATATATTCATGCTGCCAACAGATGTTGGTGATCAAAGCCAATAGAACATATTTGTGATGAGATGGAATAGGCTGTTGGCAGCATGAATATACCGCCGTTCAATCTGTAGCAACTGCATGATGCCTTCATGTCAGCATGGACCAACATCCCTGTGGAACGTTCCCGACACCTTGTAGAATCCATGTGCCAAAGAATTCAAGCTGTTCTGGAGGCAAAGAGGGGTTCGACCCTGTACTACATCGGTGTACCTAATAAATTGTCCGGTGAGTTTACATCCTGGGATAAAAAGCACCATTTTACACCTGGAATTTGAAAAAAATATGTTCTAGGTGTTAACAGAAATGCCCCCAAACCTAGATTGTGGGGCAGAACTTGGGATATTCCTCCTGGTAAATAGCCACCAAAGTCTGGACTCACCTAACACATTGTGAACCAGAATATTATTTAACAACGCTTTCTGATGGACCTTAACACCGTGAGACCCTTTTAGTGCCCAAAAGCACCAGCTAAATTCAGCCATTTTGCTAGAAACAAAAAAATTCAGAACAAATAGAAATCTCTAATCAAAATACAAACACTAATTATTGGAAAAACATATTACATTTAATCACAGACTTCAATCTTACCAAATTCTGAAATGAAATGTCCAATTAGCACAATCCTGGTCTGTTATAATAGAGACAGTAGAGCTTGTTCCAGACTATGGTCTACCACTGAGACTGGCTCTACCAGCTATAGGTCTACCACTGAGACAGGCTCTACCAGCTATAGGTCTACCACTGAGACTGGCTCTAACAGCTATAGGTCTACAACTGAGACTGGTTCTAACAGCTATAGGTCTACCACTGAGACTGGTTCTAACAGCTATAGTTCTACCACTGAGACTGGCTCTAACAGCTATAGGTCTACCACTGAGACTGGCTATACCAGCTATAGGTCTACCACTGAGACTGGCTCTAACAGCTATAGGTCTACCACTGAGACTGGCTCTAACAGCTATATGTCTACCACTGAGACTGGCTATACCAGCTATAGGTCTACCACTGAGACAGGCTCTACCAGCTATAGGTCTACCACTGAGACTGGCTCTAACAGCTATAGGTCTACAACTGAGACTGGTTCTAACAGCTATAGGTCTACCACTGAGACTGGTTCTAACAGCTATAGTTCTACCACTGAGACTGGCTCTAACAGCTATAGGTCTACCACTGAGACTGGCTATACCAGCTATAGGTCTACCACTGAGACTGGTTCTAACAGCTATAGGTCTACCACTGAGACTGGCTCTAACAGCTATAGGTCTACCACCGAGACTGGTTCTACCAGCTATAGGTCTACCACTGAGACTGGCTCTAACATCTATAGGTCTACCACTGAGACTGGTTCTACCAGCTATAGGTCTACCACTGAGACTGGTTCTAACAGCTATAGGTCTACCACTGAGACTGATTCTAACAGCTATAGGTCTACCACTGAGACTGGCTCTACCAGCTATAGGTCTACCACTGAGACTGGTTCTACCAGCTATAGGTCTACCACTGAGACTGGCTCTACCAGCTATAGGTCTACCACTGAGACTGGCTCTAACAGCTATAGGTCTACCAATGAGACTGGTTCTTCCAGCTATAAGTCTACCACTGAGACTGGTTCTAACAGCTATAGGTCTACCACTGAGACTGGCTCAACCAGCTATAGGTGTACCACTGAGACTGGTTCTAACAGCTATAGGTCTACCACTGAGACTGGCTCTACCAGCTATAGGTCTACCACTGAGACAGGCTCTACCCGCTAAAGGTCTACCACTGAGACTGGCTCTAACAGCTATAGGTCTACAACTGAGACTGGTTCTAACAGCTATAGGTCTACCACTGAGACTGTCTCTAACAGCTATAGTTCTACCACTGAGACTGGCTCTAACAGCTATAGGTCTACCACTGAGACTGGCTATACCAGCTATAGGTCTACCACTGAGACTGGCTCTAACAGCTATAGGTCTACCACTGAGACTGGCTCTAACAGCTATATGTCTACCACTGAGACTGGCTATACCAGCTATAGGTCTACCACTGAGACTGGCTCTAACAGCTATAGGCCTACCACTGAGACTGGTTCTAACAGCTATAGGTCTACCACTGAGACTGGTTCTAACAGCTATAGGTCTACCACTGACACTGGTTCTACCAGCTATAGGTCTACCACTGAGACTGGCTCTACCAGCTATAGGTCTACCACTGAGACTGGTTCTAACAGCTATAGGTCTACCACTGAGACTGGTTCTAACAGCTATAGGTCTACCACTGAGACTGGCTATACCAGCTATAGGTCTACCACTGAGACTGGCTCTAACAGCTATAGGTCTACCACTGAGACTGGCTCTACCAGCTATAGGTCTACCACTGAGACTGGTTCTTCCAGCTATAAGTCTACCACTGAGACTGGTTCTAACAGCTATAGGTCTACCACTGAGACTGGTTCTAACAGCTATAGGTCTACCACTGAGACTGGCTCTACCAGCTATAGGTCTACCACTGAGACTGGTTCTAACAGCTATAGGCCTACCACTGAGACTGGTTCTACCAGCTATAGGTCTACCACTGAGACTGGTTCTACCAGCTATCAGACTACCACTGAGACTGGTTCTAACAGCTATAGGTCTACCACTGAGACTGGTCCTACCAGCTATAGGCCTACCACTGAGACTGGTTCTAACAGCTATAGGTCGACCACTGAGACTGGCTCTACCAGCTATAGGTCTACCACTGAGACTGGTTCTAACAGCTATAGGCCTACCACTGAGACTGGTTCAAAAAGCTATAGGCCTACCACTGAGACTGGTTCTAACAGCTATAGGCCTACCACTGAGACTGGTTCTACCAGCTATAGGTCTACCACTGAGACTGGTTCTATCAGCTATAGGTCTACCACTGAGACTGGTTCTACCAGCTATAGGTCTACCACTGAGACTGGTTCTACTAGCTATAGGTCTACCACTGAGACTGGTTCTACCAGCTATAGGTCTACCACTGAGAATGGCTCTACCAGCTATAGGTCTACCACTGAGACTGTTTCTACCAGCTATAGGTCTACCATTGAGACTGGTTCTACCAGCTATAGGTCTACCACTGAGACTGGTTCTACCAGCTATAGGTCTACCACTGAGACTGGTTCTACCAGCTATAGGTCTACCACTGAGACTGGTTCTACCAGCTATAGGTCTACCACTGAGACTGGCTCTACCAGCTATAGGTCTACCACTGAGACTGGTTCTAACAGCTATAGGCCTACCACTGAGACTGGCTCTACCAGCTATAGGTCTACCACTGAGACTGGCTCTACCAGCTATAGGTCTACCACTGAGACTGGTTCTAACAGCTATAGGTCTACCACTGAGACTGGCTCTACCAGCTATAGGTCTACCACTGAGACTGGTTCTAATAGCTATAGGCCTACCACTGAGACTGGTTCTAACAGCTATAGGTCTACCACTGAGACTGGCTATACCAGCTATAGGTCTACCACTGAGACTGGTTCTAACAGCTATAGGTCTACCACTGAGACTGGTTCTACCAGCTATAGGTCTACCACTGAGACTGGTTCTACCAGCTATAGGTCTACCACTGAGACTGGTTCTAACAGCTATAGGTCTACCACTGAGACTGGTTCTACCAGCTATAGGTCTACCACTGAGACTGGCTCTAACAGCTATAGATCTACCACTGAGACTGGCCCCTTAGCTGGCATTTGTTTGTGTCATGTAACGTATATACATGTGAGTGGAAGGTGTGTGTTAACTGGTACTGTAAATGAGAGAAACACATACCAACCTACCCAACCACTTGCTACAACCCACCCCTCCACAGACAGAGAGAGACACACACTGTGAGGTTCTTACCTGGTCTCTGCTGGGGAAAAAACGGAGGAAGAATCCAAGAATGATTCCGATGATTGTTCCTCCTCCAACCTCCAGCACCCCCCGACCCAGATTATACCAACTAGAACCTGGATGGGGAGACAACAGGTAAAACCAACTAGAACCTGTAGGGGGAGACAGACAGGTTATACCAACTAGAACCTGTAGGGGAGACAGACAGGTTATACCAACTAGAACCTGTAGGGGGAGACAGACAGGTTATACCAACTAGAACCTGTAGGGGGAGACAGACAGGTTATACCAACTAGAACCTGTAGGGGGAGACAGACAGGTTATACCAACTAGAACCTGTAGGGGGAGACAGACAGGTTATACCAACTAGAACCTGTAGGGGGAGACAGACAGGTTATACCAACTAGAACCTGTAGGGGGAGACAGACAGGTTATACCAACTAGAACCTGTAGGGGGAGACAGACAGGTTATACCAACTAGAACCTGTAGGGGGAGACAACAGGTAAAACCAACTTATACCTGGATGGGGAGACAGACAGGCTATACCAACTAGAACCTGGATGGGGAGACAACAGGTAAAACCAACTAATACCTGGATGGGGAGACAGACAGGCTATACCAACTAGAACCTGTAGGGGGAGACAGACAGGTTATACCAACTAGAACCTGTAGGGGGAGACAGACAGGTTATACCAACTAGAACCTGTGGGGGGAGACAGACAGGTTATACCAACAAGAACCTGTAGGGGGAGACAGACCGGTTATACCAACTAGAACCTGTAGGGGGAGACAGACAGGTTATACCAACTAGAACCTGTGGGGGGAGACAGACAGGTTATACCAACAAGAACCTGTAGGGGGAGACAGACCGGTTATACCAACTAGAACCTGTAGGGGGAGACAGACAGGTTATACCAACTAGAACCTGTAGGGGGAGATATACAGGTTATACCAACTAGAACCTGTAGGGGGAGACAAAACAATTGTAGATATAACTGGGATTGTGTCAATTCTACTCTCTACATTTTCTAAATGTAACATTTTGAATTTTTACTACTGCATTTAGTGGACAGATGTAACCTGAATGGTTTACTACTGGGTTTAGTGGTCAGATGTAACCTGAATGGTTTACTACTGCATTTAGTGGTCAGATGTAACAGATGTAACCTGAATGGTTTACTACTGTGTTTAGTGGTCAGATGTAACAGATGTAACCTGAATGGTTTACTACTGTGTTTAGTGGTCAGATGTAACCTGAATGGTTTACTACTGCGTTTAGTGGTCAGATGTAACCTGAATGGTTTACTACTGTGTTTAGTGGTCAGATGTAACCTGAATGGTTTACTACTGGGTTTAGTGGTCAGATGTAACCTGAATGGTTTACTACTGGGTTTAGTGGTCAGATGTAACCTGAATGGTTTACTACTGGGTTTAGTGGTCAGATGTAACCTGAATGGTTTACTACGGCGTTTAGTGGTCAGATGTAACAGATGTAACCTGAATGGTTTACTACTGGGTTTAGTGGTCAGATGTAACCTGAATGGTTTACTACTGCGTTTAGTGGTCAGATGTAACCTGAATGGTTTACTACTGCGTTAGTGGTCAGATGTAACCTGAATGGTTTACTACTGCGTTTAGTGGTCAGATGTAACCTGAATGGTTTACTACTGCGTTTAGTGGTCAGATGTAACCTGAGTGTTTTACTACTGGGTTTAGTGGTCAGATGTAACAGATGTAACCTGAATGGTTTACTACTGGGTTTAGTGGTCAGATGTAACCTGAATGGTTTACTACTGGGTTTAGTGGTCAGATGTAACCTGAATGGTTTACTACTGCGTTTAGTGGTCAGATGTAACCTGAATGGTTTACTACTGTGTTTAGTGGTCAGATGTAACCTGAATGGTTTACTACTGGGTTTAGTGGTCAGATGTAACAGATGTAACCTGAATGGTTTACTACTGGGTTTAGTGGTCAGATGTAACCTGAATGGTTTACTACTGGGTTTAGTGGTCAGATGTAACCTGAATGGTTTACTACTGGTTTTAGTGGTCAGATGTAACCTGAATGGTTTACTACTGGGTTTAGTGGTCAGATGTAACAGACGTAACCTGAATGGTTTACTACTGCGTTTAGTGGTCAGATGTAACCTGAATGGTTTACTACTGCGTTTAGTGGTCAGATGTAACCTGAATGGTTTACTACTGGGTTTAGTGGTCAGATGTAACAGATGTAACCTGAATGGTTTACTACTGGGTTTAGTGGTCAGATGTAACCTGAATGGTTTACTACTGTGTTTAGTGGTCAGATGTAACAGATGTAACCTGAATGGTTTACTACTGGGTTTAGTGGTCAGATGTAACAGATGTAACCTGAATGGTTTACTACTGCGTTTAGTGGTCAGATGTAACCTGAATGGTTTACTACTGCGTTTAGTGGTCAGATGTAACAGATGTAACCTGAATGGTTTACTACTGGGTTTAGTGGTCAGATGTAACAGATGTAACCTGAATGGTTTACTACTGCGTTTAGTGGTCAGATGTAACAGATGTAACCTGAATGGTTTACTACTGGGTTTAGTGGTCAGATGTAACAGATGTAACCTGAATGGTTTACTACTGGGTTTAGTGGTCAGATGTTACCTGAATGGTTTACTACTGGGTTTAGTGGTCAGATGTAACAGATGTAACCTGAATGTTTTACTACTGGGTTTAGTGGTCAGATGTAACCTGAATGGTTTACTACTGGGTTTAGTGGTCAGATGTAACCTGAATGGTTTACTACTGCGTTTAGTTGTCAGATGTAACCTGAATGGTTTACTACTGGGTTTAGTGGTCAGATGTAACCTGAATGGTTTACTACTGCGTTTAGTGGTCAGATGTAACCTGAATGGTTTACTACTGGGTTTAGTGGTCAGATGTAACCTGAATGGTTTACTACTGTGTTTAGTGGTCAGATGTAACAGATGTAACCTGAATGGTTTACTACTGGGTTTAGTGGTCAGATGTAACCTGAATGGTTTACTACTGGGTTTAGTGGTCAGAAGTAACAGATGTAACCTGAATGGTTTACTACTGCGTTTAGTGGTCAGATGTAACAGATGTAACCTGAATGGTTTTCTACTGGGTTTAGTGGTCAGATGTAACCTGAATGTTTTACTACTGGGTTTAGTGGTCAGATGTAACAGTTGTAACCTGAATGGTTTACTACTGCGTTTAGTGGTCAGATGTAACCTGAATGGTTTACTACTGCGTTTAGTGGTCAGATGTAACCTGAATGGTTTACTACTGCGTTTAGTGGTCAGATGTAACCTGAATGGTTTACTACTGTGTTTAGTGGTCAGATGTAACCTGAATGGTTTACTACTGCGTTTAGTGGTCAGATGTAACCTGAATGGTTTTCTACTGCGTTTAGTGGTCAGATGTAACCTGAATGTTTTACTACTGTGTTTAGTGGTCAGATGTAACAGATGTAACCTGAATTGTTTACTACTGGGTTTAGTGGTCAGATGTAACAGATGTAACCTGAATGGTTTACTACTGCGTTTAGTGGTCAGATGTAACCTGAATGGTTTACTACTGCGTTTAGTGGTCAGATGTAACAGATGTAACCTGAATGGTTTACTACTGGGTTTAGTGGTCAGATGTAACAGATGTAACCTGAATGGTTTACTACTGCGTTTAGTGGTCAGATGTAACAGATGTAACCTGAATGGTTTACTACTGGGTTTAGTGGTCAGATGTAACAGATGTAACCTGAATGGTTTACTACTGGGTTTAGTGGTCAGATGTAACAGATGTAACCTGAATGTTTTACTACTGGGTTTAGTGGTCAGATGTAACCTGAATGGTTTACTACTGCGTTTAGTGGTCAGATGTAACCTGAATGGTTTACTACTGCGTTTAGTGGTCAGATGTAACCTGAATGGTTTACTACTGGGTTTAGTGGTCAGATGTAACCTGAATGGTTTACTACTGCGTTTAGTGGTCAGATGTAACCTGAATGGTTTACTACTGGGTTTAGTGGTCAGATGTAACCTGAATGGTTTACTACGGCGTTTAGTGGTCAGATGTAACAGATGTAACCTGAATGGTTTACTACTGGGTTTAGTGGTCAGATGTAACCTGAATGGTTTACTACTGCATTTAGTGGTCAGATGTAACCTGAATGGTTTACTACTGCGTTAGTGGTCAGATGTAACCTGAATGGTTTACTACTGCGTTTAGTGGTCAGATGTAACCTGAATGGTTTACTACTGCATTTAGTGGTCAGATGTAACCTGAGTGTTTTACTACTGGGTTTAGTGGTCAGATGTAACAGATGTAACCTGAATGGTTTACTACTGGGTTTAGTGGTCAGATGTAACCTGAATGGTTTACTACTGGGTTTAGTGGTCAGATGTAACCTGAATGGTTTACTACTGCGTTTAGTGGTCAGATGTAACCTGAATGGTTTACTACTGGGTTTAGTGGTCAGATGTAACCTGAATGGTTTACTACTGCGTTTAGTGGTCAGATGTAACAGATGTAACCTGAATGGTTTACTACTGGGTTTAGTGGTCAGATGTAACCTGAATGGTTTACTACTGGGTTTAGTGGTCAGATGTAACCTGAATGGTTTACTACTGGTTTTAGTGGTCAGATGTAACCTGAATGGTTTACTACTGGGTTTAGTGGTCAGATGTAACAGACGTAACCTGAATGGTTTACTACTGCGTTTAGTGGTCAGATGTAACCTGAATGGTTTACTACTGCGTTTAGTGGTCAGATGTAACCTGAATGGTTTACTACTGGGTTTAGTGGTCAGATGTAACAGATGTAACCTGAATGGTTTACTACTGGGTTTAGTGGTCAGATGTAACCTGAATGGTTTACTACTGTGTTTAGTGGTCAGATGTAACAGATGTAACCTGAATGGTTTACTACTGGGTTTAGTGGTCAGATGTAACAGATGTAACCTGAATGGTTTACTACTGCGTTTAGTGGTCAGATGTAACCTGAATGGTTTACTACTGCGTTTAGTGGTCAGATGTAACAGATGTAACCTGAATGGTTTACTACTGGGTTTAGTGGTCAGATGTAACCTGAATGGTTTACTACTGGGTTTAGTGGTCAGAAGTAACAGATGTAACCTGAATGGTTTACTACTGCGTTTAGTGGTCAGATGTAACAGATGTAACCTGAATGGTTTTCTACTGGGTTTAGTGGTCAGATGTAACCTGAATGTTTTACTACTGGGTTTAGTGGTCAGATGTAACAGTTGTAACCTGAATGGTTTACTACTGCGTTTAGTGGTCAGATGTAACCTGAATGGTTTACTACTGCGTTTAGTGGTCAGATGTAACCTGAATGGTTTACTACTGCGTTTAGTGGTCAGATGTAACCTGAATGGTTTACTACTGTGTTTAGTGGTCAGATGTAACCTGAATGGTTTACTACTGCGTTTAGTGGTCAGATGTAACCTGAATGGTTTTCTACTGCGTTTAGTGGTCAGATGTAACCTGAATGGTTTACTACTGTGTTTAGTGGTCAGATGTAACAGATGTAACCTGAATGGTTTACTACTGGGTTTAGTGGTCAGATGTAACAGATGTAACCTGAATGGTTTACTACTGCGTTTAGTGGTCAGATGTAACCTGAATGGTTTACTACTGCGTTTAGTGGTCAGATGTAACAGATGTAACCTGAATGGTTTACTACTGGGTTTAGTGGTCAGATGTAACAGATGTAACCTGAATGGTTTACTACTGCGTTTAGTGGTCAGATGTAACAGATGTAACCTGAATGGTTTACTACTGGGTTTAGTGGTCAGATGTAACAGATGTAACCTGAATGGTTTACTACTGGGTTTAGTGGTCAGATGTAACAGATGTAACCTGAATGTTTTACTACTGGGTTTAGTGGTCAGATGTAACCTGAATGGTTTACTACTGCGTTTAGTGGTCAGATGTAACCTGAATGGTTTACTACTGCGTTTAGTGGTCAGATGTAACCTGAATGGTTTACTACTGGGTTTAGTGGTCAGATGTAACCTGAATGGTTTACTACTGCGTTTAGTGGTCAGATGTAACCTGAATGGTTTACTACTGGGTTTAGTGGTCAGATGTAACCTGAATGGTTTACTACGGCGTTTAGTGGTCAGATGTAACAGATGTAACCTGAATGGTTTACTACTGGGTTTAGTGGTCAGATGTAACCTGAATGGTTTACTACTGCATTTAGTGGTCAGATGTAACCTGAATGGTTTACTACTGCGTTAGTGGTCAGATGTAACCTGAATGGTTTACTACTGCGTTTAGTGGTCAGATGTAACCTGAATGGTTTACTACTGCATTTAGTGGTCAGATGTAACCTGAGTGTTTTACTACTGGGTTTAGTGGTCAGATGTAACAGATGTAACCTGAATGGTTTACTACTGGGTTTAGTGGTCAGATGTAACCTGAATGGTTTACTACTGGGTTTAGTGGTCAGATGTAACCTGAATGGTTTACTACTGCGTTTAGTGGTCAGATGTAACCTGAATGGTTTACTACTGTGTTTAGTGGTCAGATGTAACCTGAATGGTTTACTACTGGGTTTAGTGGTCAGATGTAACAGATGTAACCTGAAAGGTTTACTACTGGGTTTAGTGGTCAGATGTAACCTGAATGGTTTACTACTGGGTTTAGTGGTCAGATGTAACCTGAATGGTTTACTACTGGTTTTAGTGGTCAGATGTAACCTGAATGGTTTACTACTGGGTTTAGTGGTCAGATGTAACAGACGTAACCTGAATGGTTTACTACTGCGTTTAGTGGTCAGATGTAACCTGAATGGTTTACTACTGCGTTTAGTGGTCAGATGTAACCTGAATGGTTTACTACTGGGTTTAGTGGTCAGATGTAACAGATGTAACCTGAATGGTTTACTACTGGGTTTAGTGGTCAGATGTAACCTGAATGGTTTACTACTGTGTTTAGTGGTCAGATGTAACAGATGTAACCTGAATGGTTTACTACTGGGTTTAGTGGTCAGATGTAACAGATGTAACCTGAATGGTTTACTACTGCGTTTAGTGGTCAGATGTAACCTGAATGGTTTACTACTGCGTTTAGTGGTCAGATGTAACAGATGTAACCTGAATGGTTTACTACTGGGTTTAGTGGTCAGATGTAACAGATGTAACCTGAATGGTTTACTACTGCGTTTAGTGGTCAGATGTAACAGATGTAACCTGAATGGTTTACTACTGGGTTTAGTGGTCAGATGTAACAGATGTAACCTGAAAGGTTTACTACTGGGTTTAGTGGTCAGATGTTACCTGAATGGTTTACTACTGGGTTTAGTGGTCAGATGTAACAGATGTAACCTGAATGTTTTACTACTGGGTTTAGTGGTCAGATGTAACCTGAATGGTTTACTACTGGGTTTAGTGGTCAGATGTAACCTGAATGGTTTACTACTGCGTTTAGTGGTCAGATGTAACCTGAATGGTTTACTACTGCGTTTAGTGGTCAGATGTAACCTGAATGGTTTACTACTGGGTTTAGTGGTCAGATGTAACCTGAATGGTTTACTACTGCGTTTAGTGGTCAGATGTAACCTGAATGGTTTACTACTGGGTTTAGTGGTCAGATGTAACCTGAATGGTTTACTACTGTGTTTAGTGGTCAGATGTAACAGATGTAACCTGAATGGTTTACTACTGGGTTTAGTGGTCAGATGTAACCTGAATGGTTTACTACTGGGTTTAGTGGTCAGAAGTAACAGATGTAACCTGAATGGTTTACTACTGCGTTTAGTGGTCAGATGTAACAGATGTAACCTGAATGGTTTTCTACTGGGTTTAGTGGTCAGATGTAACCTGAATGTTTTACTACTGGGTTTAGTGGTCAGATGTAACAGTTGTAACCTGAATGGTTTACTACTGCGTATAGTGGTCAGATGTAACCTGAATGGTTTACTACTGCGTTTAGTGGTCAGATGTAACCTGAATGGTTTACTACTGCGTTTAGTGGTCAGATGTAACCTGAATGGTTTACTACTGTGTTTAGTGGTCAGATGTAACCTGAATGGTTTACTACTGCGTTTAGTGGTCAGATGTAACCTGAATGGTTTTCTACTGCGTTTAGTGGTCAGATGTAACCTGAATGGTTTACTACTGTGTTTAGTGGTCAGATGTAACAGATGTAACCTGAATGGTTTACTACTGGGTTTAGTGGTCAGATGTAACAGATGTAACCTGAATGGTTTACTACTGCGTTTAGTGGTCAGATGTAACCTGAATGGTTTACTACTGCGTTTAGTGGTCAGATGTAACAGATGTAACCTGAATGGTTTACTACTGGGTTTAGTGGTCAGATGTAACAGATGTAACCTGAATGGTTTACTACTGCGTTTAGTGGTCAGATGTAACAGATGTAACCTGAATGGTTTACTACTGGGTTTAGTGGTCAGATGTAACAGATGTAACCTGAATGGTTTACTACTGGGTTTAGTGGTCAGATGTAACAGATGTAACCTGAATGTTTTACTACTGGGTTTAGTGGTCAGATGTAACCTGAATGGTTTACTACTGGGTTTAGTGGTCAGATGTAACCTGAATGGTTTACTACTGCGTTTAGTGGTCAGATGTAACCTGAATGGTTTACTACTGGGTTTAGTGGTCAGATGTAACCTGAATGGTTTACTACTGCGTTTAGTGGTCAGATGTAACCTGAATGGTTTACTACTGGGTTTAGTGGTCAGATGTAACCTGAATGGTTTACTACTGTGTTTAGTGGTCAGATGTAACAGATGTAACCTGAATGGTTTACTACTGGGTTTAGTGGTCAGATGTAACCTGAATGGTTTACTACTGGGTTTAGTGGTCAGAAGTAACAGATGTAACCTGAATGGTTTACTACTGCGTTTAGTGGTCAGATGTAACAGATGTAACCTGAATGGTTTTCTACTGGGTTTAGTGGTCAGATGTAACCTGAATGTTTTACTACTGGGTTTAGTGGTCAGATGTAACAGTTGTAACCTGAATGGTTTACTACTGCGTTTAGTGGTCAGATGTAACCTGAATGGTTTACTACTGCGTTTAGTGGTCAGATGTAACCTGAATGGTTTACTACTGTGTTTAGTGGTCAGATGTAACCTGAATGGTTTACTACTGCGTTTAGTGGTCAGATGTAACAGATGTAACCTGAATGGTTTACTACTGGGTTTAGTGGTCAGATGTAACAGATGTAACCTGAATGTTTTACTACTGGGTTTAGTGGTCAGATGTAACCTGAATGGTTTACTACTGGGTTTAGTGGTCAGATGTAACCTGAATGGTTTACTACTGCGTTTAGTGGTCAGATGTAACCTGAATGGTTTACTACTGTGTTTAGTGGTCAGATGTAACCTGAATGGTTTACTACTGCGTTTAGTGGTCAGATGTAACCTGAATGGTTTTCTACTGCGTTTAGTGGTCAGATGTAACCTGAATGGTTTACTACTGGGTTTAGTGGTCAGATGTAACCTGAATGGTTTACTACTGGGTTTAGTGGTCAGATGTAACCTGAATGGTTTACTACTGCGTTTAGTGGTCAGATGTAACAGATGTAACCTGAATGGTTTACTACTGGGTTTAGTGGTCAGATGTAACAGATGTAACCTGAATGTTTTACTACTGGGTTTAGTGGTCAGATGTAACCTGAATGGTTTACTACTGGGTTTAGTGGTCAGATGTAACCTGAATGGTTTACTACTGCGTTTAGTGGTCAGATGTAACCTGAATGGTTTACTACTGGGTTTAGTGGTCAGATGTAACCTGAATGGTTTACTACTGCGTTTAGTGGTCAGATGTAACCTGAATGGTTTACTACTGGGTTTAGTGGTCAGATGTAACCTGAATGGTTTACTACTGTGTTTAGTGGTCAGATGTAACAGATGTAACCTGAATGGTTTACTACTGGGTTTAGTGGTCAGATGTAACCTGAATGGTTTACTACTGGGTTTAGTGGTCAGAAGTAACAGATGTAACCTGAATGGTTTACTACTGCGTTTAGTGGTCAGATGTAACAGATGTAACCTGAATGGTTTTCTACTGGGTTTAGTGGTCAGATGTAACCTGAATGTTTTACTACTGGGTTTAGTGGTCAGATGTAACAGTTGTAACCTGAATGGTTTACTACTGCGTTTAGTGGTCAGATGTAACCTGAATGGTTTACTACTGCGTTTAGTGGTCAGATGTAACAGATGTAACCTGAATGGTTTACTACTGGGTTTAGTGGTCAGATGTAACAGATGTAACCTGAATGGTTTACTACTGCGTTTAGTGGTCAGATGTAACAGATGTAACCTGAATGGTTTACTACTGGGTTTAGTGGTCAGATGTAACCTGAATGGTTTACTACTGCGTTTAGTGTTCAGATGTAACAGATGTAACCTGAATGGTTTACTACTGGGTTTAGTGGTCAGATGTAACAGATGTAACCTGAATGGTTTACTACTGCGTTTATTGGTCAGATGTAACAGATGTAACCTGAATGGTTTACTACTGGGTTTAGTGGTCAGATGTAACAGATGTAACCTGAATGGTTTACTACTGGGTTTAGTGGTCAGATGTAACCTGAATGGTTTACTACTGGGTTTAGTGGTCAGATGTAACAGATGTAACCTGAATGTTTTACTACTGGGTTTAGTGGTCAGATGTAACCTGAATGGTTTACTACTGGGTTTAGTGGTCAGATGTAACCTGAATGGTTTACTACTGCGTTTAGTGGTCAGATGTAACCTGAATGGTTTACTACTGGGTTTAGTGGTCAGATGTAACCTGAATGGTTTACTACTGCGTTTAGTGGTCAGATGTAACCTGAATGGTTTACTACTGGGTTTAGTGGTCAGATGTAACCTGAATGGTTTACTACTGTGTTTAGTGGTCAGATGTAACAGATGTAACCTGAATGGTTTACTACTGGGTTTAGTGGTCAGATGTAACCTGAATGGTTTACTACTGGGTTTAGTGGTCAGAAGTAACAGATGTAACCTGAATGGTTTACTACTGCGTTTAGTGGTCAGATGTAACAGATGTAACCTGAATGGTTTTCTACTGGGTTTAGTGGTCAGATGTAACCTGAATGTTTTACTACTGGGTTTAGTGGTCAGATGTAACAGTTGTAACCTGAATGGTTTACTACTGCGTTTAGTGGTCAGATGTAACCTGAATGGTTTACTACTGCGTTTAGTGGTCAGATGTAACCTGAATGGTTTACTACTGCGTTTAGTGGTCAGATGTAACCTGAATGGTTTACTACTGTGTTTAGTGGTCAGATGTAACCTGAATGGTTTACTACTGCGTTTAGTGGTCAGATGTAACCTGAATGGTTTTCTACTGCGTTTAGTGGTCAGATGTAACCTGAATGGTTTACTACTGGGTTTAGTGGTCAGATGTAACCTGAATGGTTTACTACTGGGTTTAGTGGTCAGATGTAACCTGAATGGTTTACTACTGCGTTTAGTGGTCAGATGTAACAGATGTAACCTGAATGGTTTACTACTGGGTTTAGTGGTCAGATGTAACAGATGTAACCTGAATGGTTTACTACTGCGTTTAGTGGTCAGATGTAACAGATGTAACCTGAATGGTTTACTACTGGGTTTAGTGGTCAGATGTAACCTGAATGGTTTACTACTGCGTTTAGTGTTCAGATGTAACAGATGTAACCTGAATGGTTTACTACTGGGTTTAGTGGTCAGATGTAACAGATGTAACCTGAATGGTTTACTACTGCGTTTATTGGTCAGATGTAACAGATGTAACCTGAATGGTTTACTACTGGGTTTAGTGGTCAGATGTAACAGATGTAACCTGAATGGTTTACTACTGGGTTTAGTGGTCAGATGTAACCTGAATGGTTTACTACTGGGTTTAGTGGTCAGATGTAACAGATGTAACCTGAATGTTTTACTACTGGGTTTAGTGGTCAGATGTAACCTGAATGGTTTACTACTGGGTTTAGTGGTCAGATGTAACCTGAATGGTTTACTACTGCGTTTAGTGGTCAGATGTAACCTGAATGGTTTACTACTGGGTTTAGTGGTCAGATGTAACCTGAATGGTTTACTACTGCGTTTAGTGGTCAGATGTAACCTGAATGGTTTACTACTGGGTTTAGTGGTCAGATGTAACCTGAATGGTTTACTACTGTGTTTAGTGGTCAGATGTAACAGATGTAACCTGAATGGTTTACTACTGGGTTTAGTGGTCAGATGTAACCTGAATGGTTTACTACTGGGTTTAGTGGTCAGAAGTAACAGATGTAACCTGAATGGTTTACTACTGCGTTTAGTGGTCAGATGTAACAGATGTAACCTGAATGGTTTTCTACTGGGTTTAGTGGTCAGATGTAACCTGAATGTTTTACTACTGGGTTTAGTGGTCAGATGTAACAGTTGTAACCTGAATGGTTTACTACTGCGTTTAGTGGTCAGATGTAACCTGAATGGTTTACTACTGCGTTTAGTGGTCAGATGTAACCTGAATGGTTTACTACTGCGTTTAGTGGTCAGATGTAACCTGAATGGTTTACTACTGCGTTTAGTGGTCAGATGTAACCTGAATGGTTTACTACTGCGTTTAGTGGTCAGATGTAACCTGAATGGTTTTCTACTGCGTTTAGTGGTCAGATGTAACCTGAATGGTTTACTACTGTGTTTAGTGGTCAGATGTAACAGATGTAACCTGAATGGTTTACTACTGGGTTTAGTGGTCAGATGTAACAGATGTAACCTGAATGGTTTACTACTGCGTTTAGTGGTCAGATGTAACCTGAATGGTTTACTACTGCGTTTAGTGGTCAGATGTAACAGATGTAACCTGAATGGTTTACTACTGGGTTTAGTGGTCAGATGTAACAGATGTAACCTGAATGGTTTACTACTGCGTTTAGTGGTCAGATGTAACAGATGTAACCTGAATGGTTTACTACTGGGTTTAGTGGTCAGATGTAACAGATGTAACCTGAATGGTTTACTACTGGGTTTAGTGGTCAGATGTAACAGATGTAACCTGAATGTTTTACTACTGGGTTTAGTGGTCAGATGTAACCTGAATGGTTTACTACTGGGTTTAGTGGTCAGATGTAACCTGAATGGTTTACTACTGCGTTTAGTGGTCAGATGTAACCTGAATGGTTTACTACTGGGTTTAGTGGTCAGATGTAACCTGAATGGTTTACTACTGCGTTTAGTGGTCAGATGTAACCTGAATGGTTTACTACTGGGTTTAGTGGTCAGATGTAACCTGAATGGTTTACTACTGTGTTTAGTGGTCAGATGTAACAGATGTAACCTGAATGGTTTACTACTGGGTTTAGTGGTCAGATGTAACCTGAATGGTTTACTACTGGGTTTAGTGGTCAGAAGTAACAGATGTAACCTGAATGGTTTACTACTGCGTTTAGTGGTCAGATGTAACAGATCTAACCTGAATGGTTTTCTACTGGGTTTAGTGGTCAGATGTAACCTGAATGTTTTACTACTGGGTTTAGTGGTCAGATGTAACAGTTGTAACCTGAATGGTTTACTACTGCGTTTAGTGGTCAGATGTAACCTGAATGGTTTACTACTGCGTTTAGTGGTCAGATGTAACCTGAATGGTTTACTACTGCGTTTAGTGGTCAGATGTAACCTGAATGGTTTACTACTGTGTTTAGTGGTCAGATGTAACCTGAATGGTTTACTACTGCGTTTAGTGGTCAGATGTAACCTGAATGGTTTTTTACTGCGTTTAGTGGTCAGATGTAACCTGAATGGTTTACTACTGGGTTTAGTGGTCAGATGTAACCTGAATGGTTTACTACTGGGTTTAGTGGTCAGATGTAACAGATGTAACCTGAATGGTTTACTACTGGGTTTAGTGGTCAGATGTAACAGATGTAACCTGAATGGTTTACTACTGCGTTTAGTGGTCAGATGTAACCTGAATGGTTTACTACTGCGTTTAGTGGTCAGATGTAACAGATGTAACCTGAATGGTTTACTACTGGGTTTAGTGGTCAGATGTAACAGATGTAACCTGAATGGTTTACTACTGCGTTTAGTGGTCAGATGTAACAGATGTAACCTGAATGGTTTACTACTGGGTTTAGTGGTCAGATGTAACAGATGTAACCTGAATGGTTTACTACTGGGTTTAGTGGTCAGATGTAACCTGAATGGTTTACTACTGGGTTTAGTGGTCAGATGTAACAGATGTAACCTGAATGTTTTACTACTGGGTTTAGTGGTCAGATGTAACCTGAATGGTTTACTACTGGGTTTAGTGGTCAGATGTAACCTGAATGGTTTACTACTGCGTTTAGTGGTCAGATGTAACCTGAATGGTTTACTACTGGGTTTAGTGGTCAGATGTAACCTGAATGGTTTACTACTGTGTTTAGTGGTCAGATGTAACAGATGTAACCTGAATGGTTTACTACTGGGTTTAGTGGTTAGATGTAACCTGAATGGTTTACTACTGGGTTTAGTGGTCAGATGTAACAGATGTAACCTGAATGGTTTACTACTGCGTTTAGTGGTCAGATGTAACAGATGTAACCTGAATGGTTTTCTACTGGGTTTAGTGGTCAGATGTAACCTGAATGTTTTACTTCTGGGTTTAGTGGTCAGATGTAACAGATGTAACCTGAATGGTTTACTACTGCGTTTAGTGGTCAGATGTAACCTGAATGGTTTACTACTGCGTTTAGTGGTCAGATGTAACCTGAATGGTTTACTACTGGGTTTAGTGGTCAGATGTAACCTGAATGGTTTACTACTGTGTTTAGTGGTCAGATGTAACAGATGTAACCTGAATGGTTTACTACTGGGTTTAGTGGTCAGATGTAACCTGAATGGTTTACTACTGGGTTTAGTGGTCAGAAGTAACAGATGTAACCTGAATGGTTTACTACTGCGTTTAGTGGTCAGATGTAACAGATGTAACCTGAATGGTTTTCTACTGGGTTTAGTGGTCAGATGTAACCTGAATGTTTTACTACTGGGTTTAGTGGTCAGATGTAACAGTTGTAACCTGAATGGTTTACTACTGCGTTTAGTGGTCAGATGTAACCTGAATGGTTTACTACTGCGTTTAGTGGTCAGATGTAACCTGAATGGTTTACTACTGCGTTTAGTGGTCAGATGTAACCTGAATGGTTTACTACTGTGTTTAGTGGTCAGATGTAACCTGAATGGTTTACTACTGCGTTTAGTGGTCAGATGTAACCTGAATGGTTTTCTACTGCGTTTAGTGGTCAGATGTAACCTGAATGGTTTACTACTGGGTTTAGTGGTCAGATGTAACCTGAATGGTTTACTACTGGGTTTAGTGGTCAGATGTAACAGATGTAACCTGAATGGTTTACTACTGGGTTTAGTGGTCAGATGTAACAGATGTAACCTGAATGGTTTACTACTGCGTTTAGTGGTCAGATGTAACCTGAATGGTTTACTACTGCGTTTAGTGGTCAGATGTAACAGATGTAACCTGAATGGTTTACTACTGGGTTTAGTGGTCAGATGTAACAGATGTAACCTGAATGGTTTACTACTGCGTTTAGTGGTCAGATGTAACAGATGTAACCTGAATGGTTTACTACTGGGTTTAGTGGTCAGATGTAACAGATGTAACCTGAATGGTTTACTACTGGGTTTAGTGGTCAGATGTAACCTGAATGGTTTACTACTGGGTTTAGTGGTCAGATGTAACAGATGTAACCTGAATGTTTTACTACTGGGTTTAGTGGTCAGATGTAACCTGAATGGTTTACTACTGGGTTTAGTGGTCAGATGTAACCTGAATGGTTTACTACTGCGTTTAGTGGTCAGATGTAACCTGAATGGTTTACTACTGGGTTTAGAGGTCAGATGTAACCTGAATGGTTTACTACTGCGTTTAGTGGTCAGATGTAACCTGAATGGTTTACTACTGGGTTTAGTGGTCAGATGTAACAGATGTAACCTGAATGGTTTACTACTGGGTTTAGTGGTCAGATGTAACCTGAATGGTTTACTACTGGGTTTAGTGGTCAGATGTAACAGATGTAACCTGAATGGTTTACTACTGCGTTTAGTGGTCAGATGTAACAGATGTAACCTGAATGGTTTTCTACTGGGTTTAGTGGTCAGATGTAACCTGAATGTTTTACTTCTGGGTTTAGTGGTCAGATGTAACAGTTGTAACCTGAATGGTTTACTACTGCGTTTAGTGGTCAGATGTAACCTGAATGGTTTACTACTGCGTTTAGTGGTCAGATGTAACCTGAATGGTTTACTACTGCGTTTAGTGGTCAAATGTAACCTGAATGGTTTACTACTGTGTTTAGTGGTCAGATGTAACCTGAATGGTTTACTACTGCGTTTAGTGGTCAGATGTAACCTGAATGGTTTTCTACTGCGTTTAGTGGTCAGATGTAACAGATATAACCTGAATGGTTTACTACTGCGTTTAGTGGTCAGATGTAACCTGAATGGTTTACTACTGGGTTTAGTAGTCAGATGTAACCTGAATGGTTTACTACTGGGTTTAGTGGTCAGATGTAACAGATGTAACCTGAATGGCTTACTGCTGGGTTTAGTGGTCAGATGTAACCTGAATGGTTTACTACTGTGTTTAGTGGTCAGATGTAACCTGAATGGTTTACTACTGGGTTTAGTGGTCAGATGTAACCTGATTGGTTTACTACTGGGTTTAGTGGTCAGATGTAACCTGAATGGTTTACTACTGGGTTTATTGGTCAGATGTAACCTGAATGGTTTACTACTGGGTTTAGTGGTCAGATGTAACCTGAATGGTTTACTACTGCGTTTAGTGGTCAGATGTAACCTGAATGGTTTACTACTGTGTTTAGTGGTCAGATGTAACAGATGTAACCTGAATGGTTTACTACTGGGTTTAGTGGTCAGATGTAACCTGAATGGTTTACTACTGCGTTTAGTGGTCAGATGTAACCTGAATGGTTTACTACTGGGTTTAGTGGTCAGATGTAACCTGAGTGTTTTACTACTGTGTTTAGTGGTCAGATGTAACAGATGTAACCTGAATGGTTTACTACTGGGTTTAGTGGTCAGATGTAACAGATTTAACCTGAATGGTTTACTACTGGGTTTAGTGGTCAGATGTAACAGATGTAACCTGAATGGTTTACTACTTTGTTTAGTGGTCAGATGTAACAGATGTAACCTGAATGGTTTACTACTGGGTTTAGTGGTCAGATGTAACAGATGTAACCTGAATGGTTTACTACTGGGTTTAGTGGTCAGATGTAACCTGAATGGTTTACTACTGCGTTTAGTGGTCAGATGTAACCTGAATGGTTTACTACTGGGTTTAGTGGTCAGATGTAACCTGAGTGTTTTACTACTGCGTTTAGTGGTCAGATGTAACAGATGTAACCTGAATGGTTTACTAGTGCGTTTAGTGGTCAGATGTAACCTGAATGGTATACTACTGCGTTTAGTGGTCAGATGTAACCTGAACGGTTTTCTACTGCGTTTAGTGGTCAGATGTAACAGATATAACCTGAATGGTTTACTACTGCGTTTAGTGGTCAGATGTAACCTGAATGGTTTACTACTGGGTTTAGTGGTCAGATGTAACCTGAATGGTTTACTACTGGGTTTAGTGGTCAGATGTAACAGATGTAACCTGAATGGTTTACTACTGGGTTTAGTGGTCAGATGTAACCAGAATGGTTTACTACTGTGTTTAGTGGTCAGATGTAACCTGAATGGTTTACTACTGGGTTTAGTGGTCAGATGTAACCTGAATGGTTTACTACTGGGTTTAGTGGTCAGATGTAACCTGAATGGTTTACTACTGCGTTTATTGGTCAGATGTAACCTGAATGGTTTACTACTGGGTTTAGTGGTCAGATGTAACCTGAATGGTTTACTACTGCGTTTAGTGGTCAGATGTAACCTGAATGGTTTACTACTGTGTTTAGTGGTCAGATGTAACAGATGTAACCTGAATGGTTTACTACTGGGTTTAGTGGTCAGATGTAACCTGAGTGTTTTACTACTGTGTTTAGTGGTCAGATGTAACAGATGTAACCTGAATGGTTTACTACTGGGTTTAGTGGTCAGATGTAACAGATTTAACCTGAATGGTTTACTTCTGGGTTTAGTGGTCAGATGTAACAGATGTAACCTGAATGGTTTACTACTTTGTTTAGTGGTCAGATGTAACAGATGTAACCTGAATGGTTTACTACTGGGTTTAGTGGTCAGATGTAACAGATGTAACCTGAATGGTTTACTACTGGGTTTAGTGGTCAGATGTAACCTGAATGGTTTACTACTGCGTTTAGTGGTCAGATGTAACCTGAATGGTTTACTACTGGGTTTAGTGGTCAGATGTAACCTGAGTGTTTTACTACTGCGTTTAGTGGTCAGATGTAACAGATGTAACCTGAATGGTTTACTAGTGCGTTTAGTGGTCAGATGTAACCTGAATGGTTTACAACTGCGTTTAGTGGTCAGATGTAACCTGAATGGTTTACTACTGGGTTTAGTGGTCAGATGTAACAGATGTAACCTGAATGGTTTACTACTGCGTTTAGTGGTCAGATGTAACCTGAATGGTTTACTACTGGGTTTAGTGGTCAGATGTAACAGATGTAACCTGAATGTTTTACTACTGGGTTTAGTGGTCAGATGTAACCTGAATGGTTTACTACTGGGTTTAGTGGTCAGATGTAACCTGAATGGTTTACTACTGCGTTTAGTGGTCAGATGTAACCTGAATGGTTTACTACTGGGTTTAGTGGTCAGATGTAACCTGAATGGTTTACTACTGCGTTTAGTGGTCAGATGTAACCTGAATGGTTTACTACTGGGTTTAGTGGTCAGATGTAACCTGAATGGTTTACTACTGTGTTTAGTGGTCAGATGTAACAGATGTAACCTGAATGGTTTACTACTGGGTTTAGTGGTCAGATGTAACCTGAATGGTTTACTACTGGGTTTAGTGGTCAGATGTAACAGATGTAACCTGAATGGTTTACTACTGCGTTTAGTGGTCAGATGTAACAGATGTAACCTGAATGGTTTTCTACTGGGTTTAGTGGTCAGATGTAACCTGAATGTTTTACTACTGGGTTTAGTGGTCAGATGTAACCTGAATGGTTTACTACTGTGTTTAGTGGTCAGATGTAACCTGAATGGTTTACTACTGGGTTTAGTGGTCAGATGTAACCTGAATGGTTTACTACTGCGTTTAGTGGTCAGATGTAACCTGAATGGTTTACTACTGGGTTTAGTGGTCAGATGTAACCTGAATGGTTTACTACTGGGTTTAGTGGTCAGATGTAACAGATGTAACCTGAATGGTTTACTACTGGGTTTAGTGGTCAGATGTAACAGATGTAACCTGAATGGTTTACTACTGGGTTTAGTGGTCAGATGTAACCTGAATGGTTTACTACTGTGTTTAGTGGTCAGATGTAACAGATGTAACCTGAATGGTTTACTACTGGGTTTAGTGGTCAGATGTAACAGATGTAACCTGAATGGTTTACTACTGCGTTTAGTGGTCAGATGTAACCTGAATGGTTTACTACTGCGTTTAGTGGTCAGATGTAACAGATGTAACCTGAATGGTTTACTACTGGGTTTAGTGGTCAGATGTAACAGATGTAACCTGAATGGTTTACTACTGCGTTTAGTGGTCAGATGTAACAGATGTAACCTGAATGGTTTACTACTGGGTTTAGTGGTCAGATGTAACAGATGTAACCTGAATGGTTTACTACTGGGTTTAGTGGTCAGATGTAACAGATGTAACCTGAATGTTTTACTACTGGGTTTAGTGGTCAGATGTAACCTGAATGGTTTACTACTGGGTTTAGTGGTCAGATGTAACCTGAATGGTTTACTACTGCGTTTAGTGGTCAGATGTAACCTGAATGGTTTACTACTGGGTTTAGTGGTCAGATGTAACCTGAATGGTTTACTACTGCGTTTAGTGGTCAGATGTAACCTGAATGGTTTACTACTGGGTTTAGTGGTCAGATGTAACAGATGTAACCTGAATGGTTTACTACTGTGTTTAGTGGTCAGATGTAACAGATGTAACCTGAATGGTTTACTACTGGGTTTAGTGGTCAGATGTAACCTGAATGGTTTACTACTGGGTTTAGTGGTCAGAAGTAACAGATGTAACCTGAATGGTTTACTACTGCGTTTAGTGGTCAGATGTAACAGATGTAACCTGAATGGTTTTCTACTGGGTTTAGTGGTCAGATGTAACCTGAATGTTTTACTACTGGGTTTAGTGGTCAGATGTAACAGTTGTAACCTGAATGGTTTACTACTGCGTTTAGTGGTCAGATGTAACCTGAATGGTTTACTACTGTGTTTAGTGGTCAGATGTAACCTGAATGGTTTACTACTGCGTTTAGTGGTCAGATGTAACCTGAATGGTTTTCTACTGCGTTTAGTGGTCAGATGTAACCTGAATGGTTTACTACTGGGTTTAGTGGTCAGATGTAACCTGAATGGTTTACTACTGTGTTTAGTGGTCAGATGTAACAGATGTAACCTGAATGGTTTACTACTGGGTTTAGTGGTCAGATGTAACAGATGTAACCTGAATGGTTTACTACTGCGTTTAGTGGTCAGATGTAACCTGAATGGTTTACTACTGCGTTTAGTGGTCAGATGTAACCTGAATGGTTTACTACTGCGTTTAGTGGTCAGATGTAACCTGAATGGTTTACTACTGGGTTTAGTGGTCAGATGTAACCTGAATGGTTTACTACTGGGTTTAGTGGTCAGATGTAACAGATGTAACCTGAATGGTTTACTACTGGGTTTAGTGGTCAGATGTAACAGATGTAACCTGAATGGTTTACTACTGGGTTTAGTGGTCAGATGTAACCTGAATGGTTTACTACTGTGTTTAGTGGTCAGATGTAACAGATGTAACCTGAATGGTTTACTACTGGGTTTAGTGGTCAGATGTAACAGATGTAACCTGAATGGTTTACTACTGCGTTTAGTGGTCAGATGTAACCTGAATGGTTTACTACTGCGTTTAGTGGTCAGATGTAACAGATGTAACCTGAATGGTTTACTACTGGGTTTAGTGGTCAGATGTAACAGATGTAACCTGAATGGTTTACTACTGCGTTTAGTGGTCAGATGTAACAGATGTAACCTGAATGGTTTACTACTGGGTTTAGTGGTCAGATGTAACAGATGTAACCTGAATGGTTTACTACTGGGTTTAGTGGTCAGATGTAACAGATGTAACCTGAATGTTTTACTACTGGGTTTAGTGGTCAGATGTAACCTGAATGGTTTACTACTGGGTTTAGTGGTCAGATGTAACCTGAATGGTTTACTACTGCGTTTAGTGGTCAGATGTAACCTGAATGGTTTACTACTGGGTTTAGTGGTCAGATGTAACCTGAATGGTTTACTACTGCGTTTAGTGGTCAGATGTAACCTGAATGGTTTACTACTGGGTTTAGTGGTCAGATGTAACAGATGTAACCTGAATGGTTTACTACTGTGTTTAGTGGTCAGATGTAACAGATGTAACCTGAATGGTTTACTACTGGGTTTAGTGGTCAGATGTAACCTGAATGGTTTACTACTGGGTTTAGTGGTCAGAAGTAACAGATGTAACCTGAATGGTTTACTACTGCGTTTAGTGGTCAGATGTAACAGATGTAACCTGAATGGTTTTCTACTGGGTTTAGTGGTCAGATGTAACCTGAATGTTTTACTACTGGGTTTAGTGGTCAGATGTAACAGTTGTAACCTGAATGGTTTACTACTGCGTTTAGTGGTCAGATGTAACCTGAATGGTTTACTACTGTGTTTAGTGGTCAGATGTAACCTGAATGGTTTACTACTGCGTTTAGTGGTCAGATGTAACCTGAATGGTTTTCTACTGCGTTTAGTGGTCAGATGTAACCTGAATGGTTTACTACTGGGTTTAGTGGTCAGATGTAACCTGAATGGTTTACTACTGTGTTTAGTGGTCAGATGTAACAGATGTAACCTGAATGGTTTACTACTGGGTTTAGTGGTCAGATGTAACAGATGTAACCTGAATGGTTTACTACTGCGTTTAGTGGTCAGATGTAACCTGAATGGTTTACTACTGCGTTTAGTGGTCAGATGTAACAGATGTAACCTGAATGGTTTACTACTGGGTTTAGTGGTCAGATGTAACAGATGTAACCTGAATGGTTTACTACTGCGTTTAGTGGTCAGATGTAACAGATGTAACCTGAATGGTTTACTACTGGGTTTAGTGGTCAGATGTAACAGATGTAACCTGAATGGTTTACTACTGGGTTTAGTGGTCAGATGTAACCTGAATGGTTTACTACTGGGTTTAGTGGTCAGATGTAACAGATGTAACCTGAATGTTTTACTACTGGGTTTAGTGGTCAGATGTAACCTGAATGGTTTACTACTGGGTTTAGTGGTCAGATGTAACCTGAATGGTTTACTACTGCGTTTAGTGGTCAGATGTAACCTGAATGGTTTACTACTGGGTTTAGTGGTCAGATGTAACCTGAATGGTTTACTACTGCGTTTAGTGGTCAGATGTAACCTGAATGGTTTACTACTGGGTTTAGTGGTCAGATGTAACCTGAATGGTTTACTACTGTGTTTAGTGGTCAGATGTAACAGATGTAACCTGAATGGTTTACTACTGGGTTTAGTGGTCAGATGTAACCTGAATGGTTTACTACTGGGTTTAGTGGTCAGATGTAACAGATGTAACCTGAATGGTTTACTACTGCGTTTAGTGGTCAGATGTAACAGATGTAACCTGAATGGTTTTCTACTGGGTTTAGTGGTCAGATGTAACCTGAATGTTTTACTACTGGGTTTAGTGGTCAGATGTAACAGTTGTAACCTGAATGGTTTACTACTGCGTTTAGTGGTCAGATGTAACCTGAATGGTTTACTACTGCGTTTAGTGGTCAGATGTAACCTGAATGGTTTACTACTGCGTTTAGTGGTCAGATGTAACCTGAATGGTTTACTACTGTGTTTAGTGGTCAGATGTAACCTGAATGGTTTACTACTGCGTTTAGTGGTCAGATGTAACCTGAATGGTTTTCTACTGCGTTTAGTGGTCAGATGTAACAGATATAACCTGAATGGTTTACTACTGCGTTTAGTGGTCAGATGTAACCTGAATGGTTTACTACTGGGTTTAGTGGTCAGATGTAACCTGAATGGTTTACTACTGGGTTTAGTGGTCAGATGTAACAGATGTAACCTGAATGGTTTACTACTGGGTTTAGTGGTCAGATGTAACCTGAATGGTTTACTACTGTGTTTAGTGGTCAGATGTAACCTGAATGGTTTACTACTGGGTTTAGTGGTCAGATGTAACCTGAATGGTTTACTACTGGGTTTAGTGGTCAGATGTAACCTGAATGGTTTACTACTGGGTTTATTGGTCAGATGTAACCTGAATGGTTTACTACTGGGTTTAGTGGTCAGATGTAACCTGAATGGTTTACTACTGCGTTTAGTGGTCAGATGTAACCTGAATGGTTTACTACTGTGTTTAGTGGTCAGATGTAACAGATGTAACCTGAATGGTTTACTACTGGGTTTAGTGGTCAGATGTAACCTGAATGGTTTACTACTGCGTTTAGTGGTCAGATGTAACCTGAATGGTTTACTACTGGGTTTAGTGGTCAGATGTAACCTGAGTGTTTTACTACTGTGTTTAGTGGTCAGATGTAACAGATGTAACCTGAATGGTTTACTACTGGGTTTAGTGGTCAGATGTAACAGATTTAACCTGAATGGTTTACTACTGGGTTTAGTGGTCAGATGTAACAGATGTAACCTGAATGGTTTACTACTTTGTTTAGTGGTCAGATGTAACAGATGTAACCTGAATGGTTTACTACTGGGTTTAGTGGTCAGATGTAACAGATGTAACCTGAATGGTTTACTACTGGGTTTAGTGGTCAGATGTAACCTGAATGGTTTACTACTGCGTTTAGTGGTCAGATGTAACCTGAATGGTTTACTACTGGGTTTAGTGGTCAGATGTAACCTGAGTGTTTTACTACTGCGTTTAGTGGTCAGATGTAACAGATGTAACCTGAATGGTTTACTAGTGCGTTTAGTGGTCAGATGTAACCTGAATGGTTTACTACTGCGTTTAGTGGTCAGATGTAACCTGAATGGTTTACTACTGGGTTTAGTGGTCAGATGTAACAGATGTAACCTGAATGGTTTACTACTGCGTTTAGTGGTCAGATGTAACCTGAATGGTTTACTACTGGGTTTAGTGGTCAGATGTAACAGATGTAACCTGAATGTTTTACTACTGGGTTTAGTGGTCAGATGTAACCTGAATGGTTTACTACTGGGTTTAGTGGTCAGATGTAACCTGAATGGTTTACTACTGCGTTTAGTGGTCAGATGTAACCTGAATGGTTTACTACTGGGTTTAGTGGTCAGATGTAACCTGAATGGTTTACTACTGCGTTTAGTGGTCAGATGTAACCTGAATGGTTTACTACTGGGTTTAGTGGTCAGATGTAACCTGAATGGTTTACTACTGTGTTTAGTGGTCAGATGTAACAGATGTAACCTGAATGGTTTACTACTGGGTTTAGTGGTCAGATGTAACCTGAATGGTTTACTACTGGGTTTAGTGGTCAGATGTAACAGATGTAACCTGAATGGTTTACTACTGCGTTTAGTGGTCAGATGTAACAGATGTAACCTGAATGGTTTTCTACTGGGTTTAGTGGTCAGATGTAACCTGAATGTTTTACTACTGGGTTTAGTGGTCAGATGTAACCTGAATGGTTTACTACTGTGTTTAGTGGTCAGATGTAACCTGAATGTTTTACTACTGGGTTTAGTGGTCAGATGTAACCTGAATGGTTTACTACTGCGTTTAGTGGTCAGATGTAACCTGAATGGTTTACTACTGGGTTTAGTGGTCAGATGTAACCTGAATGGTTTACTACTGCGTTTAGTGGTCAGATGTAACCTGAATGGTTTACTACTGGGTTTAGTGGTCAGATGTAACCTGAATGGTTTACTACTGTGTTTAGTGGTCAGATGTAACAGATGTAACCTGAATGGTTTACTACTGGGTTTAGTGGTCAGATGTAACCTGAATGGTTTACTACTGGGTTTAGTGGTCAGATGTAACAGATGTAACCTGAATGGTTTACTACTGCGTTTAGTGGTCAGATGTAACAGATGTAACCTGAATGGTTTTCTACTGGGTTTAGTGGTCAGATGTAACCTGAATGGTTTACTACTGGGTTTAGTGGTCAGATGTAACCTGAATGGTTTACTACTGCGTTTAGTGGTCAGATGTAACAGATGTAACCTGAATGGTTTTCTACTGGGTTTAGTGGTCAGATGTAACCTGAATGGTTTACTACTGGGTTTAGTGGTCAGATGTAACCTGAATGGTTTACTACTGCGTTTAGTGGTCAGATGTAACCTGAATGGTTTACTACTGGGTTTAGTGGTCAGATGTAACCTGAATGGTTTACTACTGTGTTTAGTGGTCAGATGTAACAGATGTAACCTGAATGGTTTACTACTGGGTTTAGTGGTCAGATGTAACCTGAATGGTTTACTACTGGGTTTAGTGGTCAGATGTAACAGATGTAACCTGAATGGTTTACTACTGCGTTTAGTGGTCAGATGTAACAGATGTAACCTGAATGGTTTTCTACTGGGTTTAGTGGTCAGATGTAACCTGAATGTTTTACTACTGGGTTTAGTGGTCAGATCTAACAGTTGTAACCTGAATGGTTTACTACTGCGTTTAGTGGTCAGATGTAACCTTAATGGTTTACTACTGGGTTTAGTGGTCAGATGTAACAGATGTAACCTGAATGGTTTACTACTGCGTTTAGTGGTCAGATGTAACCTGAATGGTTTACTACTGGGTTTAGTGGTCAGATGTAACCTGAATGGTTTACTACTGGGTTTAGTGGTCAGATGTAACCTGAATGGTTTACTACTGGGTTTAGTGGTCAGATGTAACAGATGTAACCTGAATGGTTTACTACTGCGTTTAGTGGTCAGATGTAACCTGAATGGTTTACTACTGGGTTTAGTGGTCAGATGTAACCTGAGTGTTTTACTACTGTGTTTAGTGGTCAGATGTAACAGATGTAACTTGAATGGTTTACTACTGGGTTTAGTGGTCAGATGTAACAGATTTAACCTGAATGGTTTACTACTGGGTTTAGTGGTCAGATGTAACAGATGTAACCTGAATGGTTTACTACTTTGTTTAGTGGTCAGATGTAACAGATGTAACCTGAATGGTTTACTACTGGGTTTAGTGGTCAGATGTAACAGATGTAACCTGAATGGTTTACTACTGGGTTTAGTGGTCAGATGTAACCTGAATGGTTTACTACTGCGTTTAGTGGTCAGATGTAACCTGAATGGTTTACTACTGGGTTTAGTGGTCAGATGTAACCTGAGTGTTTTACTACTGCGTTTAGTGGTCAGATGTAACAGATGTAACCTGAATGGTTTACTAGTGCGTTTAGTGGTCAGATGTAACCTGAATGGTTTACTACTGCGTTTAGTGGTCAGATGTAACCTGAATGGTTTACTACTGGGTTTAGTGGTCAGATGTAACAGATGTAACCTGAATGGTTTACTACTGCGTTTAGTGGTCAGATGTAACCTGAATGGTTTACTACTGGGTTTAGTCGTCAGATGTAACCTGAATGGTTTACTACTGGGTTTAGTGGTCAGATGTAACCTGAATGGTTTACTACTGGGTTTAGTGGTCAGATGTAACAGATGTAACCTGAATGGTTTACTACTGGGTTTAGTGGTCAGATGTAACCTGAATGGTTTACTACTGCGTTTAGTGGTCAGATGAAACCTGAATGGTTTACTACTGGGTTTAGTGGTCAGATGTAACCTGAATGGTTTACTACTGGGTTTAGTGGTCAGATGTAACAGATGTAACCTGAATGGTTTACTACTGGGTTTAGTGGTCAGATGTAACCTGAATGGTTTACTACTGGGTTTAGTGGTCAGATGTAACAGATGTAACCTGAATGGTTTACTACTGCGTTTAGTGGTCAGATGTAACAGATGTAACCTGAATGGTTTTCTACTGGGTTTAGTGGTCAGATGTAACCTGAATGTTTTACTACTGGGTTTAGTGGTCAGATGTAACCTGAATGTTTTACTACTGGGTTTAGTGGTCAGATGTAACCTGAATGGTTTACTACTGCGTTTAGTGGTCAGATGTAACCTGAATGGTTTACTACTGGGTTTAGTGGTCAGATGTAACCTGAATGGTTTACTACTGGGTTTAGTGGTCAGATGTAACCTGAATGGTTTACTACTGTGTTTAGTGGTCAGATGTAACCTGAATGTTTTACTACTGGGTTTAGTGGTCAGATGTAACCTGAATGGTTTACTACTGCGTTTAGTGGTCAGATGTAACCTGAATGGTTTACTACTGGGTTTAGTGGTCAGATGTAACCTGAATGGTTTACTACTGCGTTTAGTGGTCAGATGTAACCTGAATGGTTTACTACTGGGTTTAGTGGTCAGATGTAACCTGAATGGTTTACTACTGTGTTTAGTGGTCAGATGTAACAGATGTAACCTGAATGGTTTACTACTGGGTTTAGTGGTCAGATGTAACCTGAATGTTTTACTACTGGGTTTAGTGGTCAGATGTAACAGATGTAACCTGAATGGTTTACTACTGCGTTTAGTGGTCAGATGTAACAGATGTAACCTGAATGGTTTTCTACTGGGTTTAGTGGTCAGATGTAACCTGAATGGTTTACTACTGGGTTTAGTGGTCAGATGTAACCTGAATGGTTTACTACTGCGTTTAGTGGTCAGATGTAACAGATGTAACCTGAATGGTTTTCTACTGGGTTTAGTGGTCAGATGTAACCTGAATGGTTTACTACTGGGTTTAGTGGTCAGATGTAACAGATGTAACCTGAATGGTTTACTACTGGGTTTAGTGGTCAGATGTAACAGATGTAACCTGAATGGTTTTCTACTGGGTTTAGTGGTCAGATGTAACCTGAATGTTTTACTACTGGGTTTAGTGGTCAGATCTAACAGTTGTAACCTGAATGGTTTACTACTGCGTTTAGTGGTCAGATGTAACCTTAATGGTTTACTACTGGGTTTAGTGGTCAGATGTAACAGATGTAACCTGAATGGTTTACTACTGCGTTTAGTGGTCAGATGTAACCTGAATGGTTTACTACTGGGTTTAGTGGTCAGATGTAACCTGAATGGTTTACTACTGGGTTTAGTGGTCAGATGTAACCTGAATGGTTTACTACTGGGTTTAGTGGTCAGATGTAACCTGAGTGTTTTACTACTGTGTTTAGTGGTCAGATGTAACAGATGTAACCTGAATGGTTTACTACTGGGTTTAGTGGTCAGATGTAACAGAGTTAACCTGAATGGTTTACTACTGGGTTTAGTGGTCAGATGTAACAGATGTAACCTGAATGGTTTACTACTTTGTTTAGTGGTCAGATGTAACAGATGTAACCTGAATGGTTTACTACTGGGTTTAGTGGTCAGATGTAACAGATGTAACCTGAATGGTTTACTACTGGGTTTAGTGGTCAGATGTAACCTGAGTGTTTTACTACTGCGTTTAGTGGTCAGATGTAACAGATGTAACCTGAATGGTTTACTAGTGCGTTTAGTGGTCAGATGTAACCTGAATGGTTTACTACTGCGTTTAGTGGTCAGATGTAACCTGAATGGTTTACTACTGGGTTTAGTGGTCAGATGTAACAGATGTAACCTGAATGGTTTACTACTGCGTTTAGTGGTCAGATGTAACCTGAATGGTTTACTACTGGGTTTAGTGGTCAGATGTAACCTGAATGGTTTACTACTGGGTTTAGTGGTCAGATGTAACCTGAATGGTTTACTACTGAGTTTAGTGGTCATATGTAACAGATGAAACCTGAATGGTTTACTACTGGGTTTAGTGGTCAGATGTAACAGATGTAACCTGAATGGTTTACTACTGGGTTTAGTGGTCAGATGTAACCTGAATGGTTTACTACTGGGTTTAGTGGTCAGATGTAACCTGAATGGTTTACTACTGGGTTTAGTGGTCAGATGTAACCTGAATGGTTTACTACTGGGTTTAGTGGTCAGATGTAACAGATGTAACCTGAATGGTTTACTACTGGGTTTAGTGGTCAGATGTAACCTGAATGGTTTACTACTGGGTTTAGTGGTCAGATGTAACCTGAATGGTTTACTACTGGGTTTAGTGGTCAGATGTAACAGATGTAACCTGAATGGTTTACTACTGGGTTTAGTGGTCAGATGTAACCTGAATGGTTTACTACTGGGTTTAGTGGTCAGATGTAACCTGAATGGTTTACTACTGGGTTTAGTGGTCAGATGTAACAGATGTAACCTGAATGGTTTACTACTGCGTTTAGTGGTCAGATGTAACAGATGTAACCTGAATGGTTTACTACTGGGTTTAGTGGTCAGATGTAACCTGAATGGTTTACTACTGGGTTTAGTGGTCAGATGTAATCTGAATGGTTTACTACTGCGTTTAGTGGTCAGATGTAACAGATGTAACCTGAATGGTTTACTACTGCGTTTAGTGGTCAGATGTAACCTGAATGGTTTACTACTGCGTTTAGTGGTCAGATGTAACAGATGTAACCTGAATGGTTTACTACTGCGTTTAGTGGTCAGATGTAACCTGAATGGTTTACTACTGCGTTTAGTGGTCAGATGTAACAGATGTAACCTGAATGGTTTACTACTGGGTTTAGTGGTCAGATGTAACAGATGTAACCTGAATGGTTTACTACTGCGTTTAGTGGTCAGATGTAACAGATGTAACCTGAATGGTTTACTACTGGGTTTAGTGGTCAGATGTAACAGATGTAACCTGAATGGTTTACTACTGGGTTTAGTGGTCAGATGTAACCTGAATGGTTTACTACTGGGTTTAGTGGTCAGATGTAACAGATGTAACCTGAATGGTTTACTACTGCGTTTAGTTGTCAGATGTAACCTGAATGGTTTACTACTGGGTTTAGTGGACAGATGCTGCCAGGTGATTTGAGCTGAGGTGGGATATCTACTAGGTGGCAATAGGAAGTCCATGTGGCTTCAGCCCGGTGTGAAAGAGTGATTGTTCTGTCTAATTGGCGGGTCGCTTCTGCTGTGAACCCGGTGGTCACATGTTCACTTACCTGAGGCGAAGGCCACGCCCAGACAGGTGGTGAAGCCTGTGATGGCTAGGATGTCATCAAAACTCCCAGCAGCCATCAGCAGAGTAGGGATTCCCTTCTCCACGCCGTAGCCATCCTTCTGGAGCAGCAACATGGAGGGCACCACCACCGCTGGAGATACAGCACTCAGAACAAACCTAGAGAAAGAGAGATAGAGAGAGATAGAGTGAGAGTGAGAGCGAGAGCGAGAGGGAGACGGAAAGAGAGAGAGAGAGACGGAAAGAGAGAGAGAGAGAGACGGAAAGAGTGACAGAGAGATAGAGTGAGAGTGAGAGTGAGAGCGAGAGCGAGAGTGAGAGGGAGACGGAAAGAGAGAGAGAGACGGAAAGAGAGAGAGAGAGAGATGGAAAGAGTGAGAGAGAGATAGAGTGAGAGTGAGAGTGAGAGCGAGAGAGAGAGTGAGAGTGAGAGAGAGACGGAAAGAGAGAGAGAGAGACGGAAAGAGAGAGAGAGAGAGAGGCTGTATGGTGAATAGGCTTTCAATGGAAAAACAGCCTGTTGTGGCCTGCTGGAGGTCATTTTGCAGGGCGCTGGCAGTGCACCTCCTTGCACAAAGGCGGAGGTAGCGGTCCTGCTGCTGGGTTGTTGCCCTCCTACGGCCTCCTCCACGTCTCCTGATGTACTGGCCTGTCTTCTGGTAGCGCCTCCATGCTCTGGACACTACGCTGACAGACACAGCAAACCTTTTTGCCACAGCTCGCATTGATGTGCCATCCTGGATGAACTGCACTACCTGAGCCACTTGTATGGGTTGTAGACTCCGTCTCATGCTACCACTAGAGTGAGAGCACCGCCAGCATTCAAAAGTGACCAAAACATCAGCCAGGAAGCATAAGAACTGAGAAGTGGTCTGTGGTCACCACCTGCAGAATCACTCCTTTATTGGGGGTGTCTTGCTAATTGCCTATAATTTCCACCTTTTGTCTATTCCATTTGCACAACAGCATGTGAAATGTATTGTCAATCAGTGTTGCTTCCTAAGTGGACAGTTTGATTTCACAGAAGTGTGATTGACTTGGAGTTACATTGTGTTGTTTAAGTGTTCCCTTTATTTTTTTGAGCAGTGTATTTCAAGGCCTACCTTCAAACTCAGTGCCTCTTTGCTTGACATCATGGGAACATCAAAAGAAATCAGCCAAGACCTCAGAAGAAAAAGTGGAGACCACGACAAGTCTGGTTCATCCTTGGGAGCAATTTCCAAATGCTTGAAGGTACCACGTTCATCTGTACAAACAATAGTTTGCAAGTATAAACACCATGGGACCATGCAGCCGTCATACCGCTCAGGAAGGAGATGTGTACTGTCTCGTAGAGACAGACTTTGGTGCGAACAGTGCAAATCAATCCCAGAACAACAGCAAAGGACCTTGTGAAGATGCTGGAGAAAACAGGTACAAAAGTATCTATATCCACAGTAAAACGAGTCCTATATCGACATAACCTGAAAGGCCGCTCAGCAAGTAAGAAACCACTGCTCCAAACCGCCATAAAAATGACAGACTACGATTTGCAACTGCAC